>NW_026647797.1:0-30000 GCF_950295315.1 Erinaceus europaeus
CCTGAGCCGTTGTCTGGGGTGAGTGAGTGTTCAGCAGAGGGAGACATGTTTCCAGAATTTACAGAAGTAGGAATTTCCGGGAGGCCACGGTCACGGAAGCCTCTCCACTCTCTGCACAGCCGGGAACATAGCGCACAGGGAAGCAGGGATGCAGACAGGGCTCTGGGCTCCGGAAACCTGGGCAGGGCAGGAGAGCACAGCAGGCGGGGCCTCGGGCTGCTGCTGGGTCCAGAGCGCCTCCGGGGGCCTTGGGCAAGAGAGGAGGCCTGGCAGACGGGCAGAGAGGCAGGAGACGGCATCATGGCTCTGCAGACTCTGCCCTCCCCTCCCCTCTCCCTCCCCTCTCCCCCCGCCCCGCCACCTCTCCTGATTTCCTCCTCTCCCATCCCCTCCCCCTCATCTCCCCCCTCCTCTTCCCTCTCTCCCTCCCCTCCCCTCCACTCTCCTCTACTCCTCCCCTTCCCTCCCTTCCACTCTCCTCCCGTCCCCCCTCCTCCCTCTCCCCCCTCACCATCTCTATTTCTCTCTGTCTCTCACCTTCCATCAAAAAAGAAAAGAGGGAAGAACCTTCAAAATAGCTCACTTGGGTAGTGCGCTGTGTTGCCGTGGGGAACCCCGGTTCGTGAGTCGCTCTCACTGCATTGAAGGAGGTGTCAGTGCTGTGGGCATTTTCTCTCTCGCTCTGCTTTCTGTTGAAAGGAGGATGAGAGAGAGACAGAGAGAGATGTGCTCAACTGTGTCATCAGTGGGCTGACTGTCAAAGGTCTCACAGAAATGGACTGAAGTCAGGCAGAAAGTGCTGAGTGGGGGGTAGGCACGGAGAGGCACCAAGGCCCCTCTAGACAGAGCCCAGCCATGGAGAGAGCAGGGAGAGCAGCCAGGTGAGGAACAGCCCAGAGCTCTCGCCCTGACTCAGCTGCGTCCCTGTTGTGGTCACCGTAGGTTGTAATGACAGAGCCCGGCATGGCCATTAGTACAAACAGGAGAGAGTCTAATGGCCCACTGGAAGGCAGGCCCAGCTCCCTCCAGAGCCACCCAGCTCCCTCCAGAGCCACCCAGCTCCCTCCAGAACCACCCAGATCCCTCCAGAGCCACTCAGCTCCCTCCAGAGTCATCCGGCTTCCTCCAGAGCCACCCAGCTCCCTCCAGAACCACCCAGCTCCCTCCAGAGTCATCTGGCTTCCTCCAGAGCCACCCAGCTCCCTCCAGAACTACCCAGATCCCTCCAGAGTCATCCAGCTTCCTCCAGAGCCACCCATCTCCTTCCAGAACCACCCAGCTCCCTCCAGAGCCACACAGCTCCCTCCAGAACCACCCATCTCCCTCCAGAGTCATCCGGCTTCCTCCAGAGCCACCCAGCTCCCTCCAGAACCACCCAGATCCCTCCAGAGCCACCCAGCTCCCTCCAGAGTCATCCGGCTTCCTCCAGAGCCACCCAGCTCCCTCCAGAACCACCCAGATCCCTCCAGAGTCATCCAGCTCCCTCCAGAATCACCCAGCTCCCTCCAGAGTCATACAGCTTCCTCCAGTGCTACCCAGCTCCCTCCAGAGCCACCCAGCTCCCTCCAGAGTCATCCGGCTTCCTCCAGAGTCATCCAGCTTCCTCCAGAGCCACCCATCTCCTTCCAGAACCACCCAGCTCCCTCCAGAACCACCCAGCTCCCTCCAGAGCCACCCAGATCCCTCCAGAGCCACCCAGCTCCCTCCAGAACCACCCAGATCCCTCCAGAGCCACCCAGCTCCCTCCAGAGTCATCCGGCTTCCTCCAGAGCCACCCAGCTCCCTCCAGAACCACCCAGCTCCCTCCAGAGTCATCTGGCTTCCTTCAGAGCCACCCATCTCCTTCCAGAACCACCCAGCTCCCTCCAGAACCACCCAGCTCCCTCCAGAGCCACACAGCTCCCTCCAGAACCACCCAGCTCCCTCCAGAGTCATCCAGCTTCCTCCAGAGCCACCCAGCTCCCTCCAGAACCACCCATCTCCCTCCAGAGTCATCCGGCTTCCTCCAGAGCCACCCAGCTCCCTCCAGAACCACCCAGATCCCTCCAGAGCCACCCAGCTCCCTCCAGAGTCATCCGGCTTCCTCCAGAGCCACCCAGCTCCTTCCAGAACCACCCAGATCCCTCCAGAGGCACCCAGCTCCCTCCAGAGCCACCCAGCTCTGGTCTCAATGCCCTCTTCTGAGAACAGCATCTCTTCCTCAGACTGCTAGGGGAAGCAGAAGGCAAAATCAGGCACAAGAAACAAACAGTGAAGACGAAAAGCAGAAATTAACAAGGAGCAAAGAGGGAGAATCCCTTGGGTTCATAATCAAAATGCATTTTTCTCCTCAAATTGCAAAGCAGGCTGATGACTACATGAGTGTGACAGAGGGCGGAGACACCACGACACCAGGAGGACTAGGACAGACCTCTTCACAGGGGAGTGTGCGTCTGCGAAAGCCCTGCATGTCTGTCTGGTCCAGAGTCTGGACAGTCAGGCGGCTTCCCGGGGGAGTGGAGTTCTCTGGATTCTGCTGGGGTCTGTTCTACGGAACTTGGTGGGTTCTGGAAGACTCACCCCAAGCCGGCCCTGTAGCCTCACGTGAGACTTGCACTGAAACCGCCAGTCGGTGGAAGTCCCCCCCACCCCCACCCCGCGCCTCAGCAGCTTCTCTGCTCCTGAAATAGCAAACTGGCTTTCTGATTCCTTACGAAGCAAGAGGAGCGTCTGCTTGGGAGTGTGAGGCAGGCTGTGTCCAGGGCTACCTCCGCTCCTCGGGATGGGGGTGAGGTCAGCCCTTCTCTCTTTTTAGATTATTGTTTATTTTATGTTAAGGCTGGATGGAGAGAGTCACAGAAAAAAGTCAGAGCCCGCTGAGCTCAGGCTGATGTTTGCCGATGATGCGGCTACGACGCTGGGGATTGAACCTGGGGCCTCAGAGTCTCAGGCAGGAGAGTCTTTGGCACAGTCATCATGCTGTCTTCCCAGCCCTGTATATATATCTCTTTAATTTTTAAAATTTATTTTAATGAGAGAGATATGGGAAGAAAAAGATACAGGAGAGCCCTGCTCAGCTGTGGCTGATGGTGGTCTGGGGATTGAATCCGGGGCCTCAGCGCCTCAGACAGGAGAGCTGCAGACCTCTGTGCTGTCTCCCCACCCAGTGAGGCTGTTTCTCTCTGGCCAGGACCCCAGAAGCTAAAGGTGGTCAGTGTCCTGGGGGTGCTGCATGGGACACGGAGCCCAGGCCAAGGGTGACAGCACAGCCCCACCAGGCTTCCTGGCCTCACACACCCTTGGGGCCCATCCTGATGCTGCAAACCACCACCCCCCCCCCCCCGCACACGTGGGGATCGGCCCCTGGGCACCTTGTTGCTGGTGAGGTAGCTGTGACACCCCCAGGCCCCCTGCCAGCTGCTGTCCTCCTAAACCAAGATTCATGGACTCACAGAGCCTGCGAACCTGAGCTTTATCCTGGGGCTTGAACTCCAGAGCTGAGCAGAGCAAACACAGCTGGGCCAGCCTGCAAATATTGACTCTGAGACTTCCAGCCTGTCAGCCTTGTCCTCGGGGGCCAGACAGGTGACTGCTCGGCTTGGCCGCACAAGGGGCTCTGGCAGGTGAAGGCAGATCCCCCAGAACTGGGTGTCTTGTCACGGAAAGTGACAGGGGCAAGAGCATAATATATGATGTGCACAAAAAGAGAGGAAACGAAAGTAGTTATTGGCTTTCTCTGCACCTGCCACCTGCACAGTGCTGGGAACCAGTGTCATAATGGGGAAAAGAAGCAAAACGCCTGGGGCCCTGGGACAGGTGCAGCACTGAGGTCTGTGTGAGGTCCTGGGTCAGTCCCATGGCTCAGAGCTCAGGACTCAGGGGCTCAGGGATCAGGCTCAGGGCTCAGGGATCAGGGCTCAGGCTCAGGCTCAGGCTCAGGGCTCAGGGGCTCAGGGCTCAGGGCTCAGGGCTCAGAGCTCAGGGCTCAGGGGCTCAGGGCTCAGGCTCAGGGATCAGGGATCAGGGCTCAGGGTTCAGGGGCTCAGGGCTCAGGGGCTCAGGCACTCAGGGACTCAGGGGCTCAGGACTCAGGGATCAGGGCTCAGGGATCAGGGACTCAGGGTTCAGGGGCTCAGGGCTCAGGGGCTCGGGGCTCAGGGCTCAGGGATCAGGGATCAGGGCTCAGGGTTCAGGGGCTCAGGGCTCAGGGGCTCAGGGCTCAGGCTCAGGGATCAGGGATCAGGGCTCAGGGTTCAGGGACTCAGGGCTCAGGCTCAGGGATAAGGGATCAGGGCTCAGGGCTCAGGGTTCAGGGGCTCAGGGCTCAGGGCTCAGGGACTCAGGGCTCAGGGCTCAGGGGCTCAGGGCTCAGGACTCAGGGACTCAGGGCTCAGGGCTCAGGGGCTCAGGGCTCAGGACTCAGGGACTCAGGGACTCAGGGCCCAGGGGTCAGGACTCAGGACTCAGGGCTCAGGGCTCAGGACTCAGGGATCAGGGCTCAGGGCTCAGGGACTCGGGGCTCAGGGGCTCAGGGTTCAGGGCTCAGGGGCTCAGGGCTCAGGGGCTCAGGGCTCAGGGCTCAGGGCTCAGGGCTCAGGGCTCAGGATTCAGGGGCTCAGGGCTCAGGGCTCAGGGTTCAGCGTCGTTCCCTCCTGACCAGCCCGCTGTTGGTCAGGGCGCTCATGCAGGCAGCACCCAGCGGGTAAGCCCGGTCAGCCCGAGCACGACTGAGGGGACTGGCTCTGCGTCTCCAGCAGGGTCCTCTGGCCACCGCACCTGCCGTCACTGAGCCCCTGGTGCAGGAGGGGCAGCCCCACTCGGAGGCTGCTGGGTGAAGTAAGGTTGTGTGGGTGGGTGGCAAGGGGTCTGGGGGAGAGGCCCCACGGCTGTGCCTTGACTTGAATGGCTTCTGGCTTTTGTAAGACCCCCCCAACACACACACACACACACACACACACACACACACACACACACACACACACACACACACACACAGTCTGGTGAGCAGATTGTTGCGTTTACGTGAAAATCAATGTGGAAACAGTAGCGTCAACTTTTCATTACCTGCCATTTGAAGTTTGGGTTTTTTTTAAAAAATAAATTGAGATGAATGACTCAAGTTACCTTGTCCTCTGCCATGGAAGCTGCCGTCGGAGAGAAGAAGGAACTGGCTTCCAGGCTGCCAATTGCATATTTGAGGGGCCGGGCGGTAGCACAGCGGGTTAAGCTCACATGGCACAAAGCACGAGGACTGGAGCAAGGATCTGGGTTCAAGCCCCCGCTCCCCACCTGCGGGGGGGAAGTTTCACAAGCGGTGAAGCAGGGCTGCAGGTGTCTTTCTCTCTCCCTATCTCCCCCTCCTCTCTCAGTTTCTCTCTGTCCTGTCCAATAAAGTGGACAAAATGGCCTCCAGGAGCAGTGGGTTCCTATGGCACAGAGCCCCAGGGGACAGAAAACTATCCCAAAGCGATGAGAGAGAGGGAAGGAGGGGGAGGAGAGACAGAGACAGAGATGAGAGAAAGAGGTAAAGAGAGGGAGAGACAGTCACACTTGTATCCAGCACAAGAGACTTCAAAATGAGGTGATAAGAGATAGAAAGGGAGTGTTATATGCTCAGGGATAAGTCAGCCATGAGAACCTGACAATAATTAATGTCTTTGCATCCAGTGAGGGGACGTGAACTCTGTCAAGCATCTACCAGGAGAGCTGAGATACACTGACAGCAACACACTAACAGTAGGGCTCTTAACAACCTAGTCTTCCAAAAAGACAGATCAAGCAGGCAGAACATGAATACGGAAAAGAGAACTGAAGGGAGAGATGAATTGATTGGACCTGGCAGGTACCTCAGAGCTCCACACCCCAGGAAAGTGGCGTGCGAGTTCCTCCCCAGTCCAGACAAGCGCCCTCAACAAAGTTCTCAAGAACCGACCATACGCTACACCGCAGAGTCAACGTCGATGAGTTCAGGAACATTGAGATAATCTAAGCATATTGTTAGACCGCAGCAGAATTAAACTAACGATCAACAACAAACAGAAAGATAGTAAAAAAACAAAACAAAAACGGAGCCGTGTGGTGGCGCACCTGGTTGAGTGCATGTTACAATGTGCAAGGGCCCAGGTTCAAGCCCCCGGTCCCCACCTGCATGGGGAAAGTTTGCGAGTAGTGAAGCAGGGCTGCAGGTGTCTCTCTGTCTCTCTCCCTCCCTATCACCCCTTCCTCTTGATGTCTGGCTGTCTGTATCCAATAAATAAAGATAATAAAATTTTTTTAATATAACTAAAAAAAAATCAAGATATGGAACCTCAATAGTATGCTAGTTAACACTTTTTAGGTCAAAGAGGAAACTCATGTATTCTTGGAAATGGAGCTGAAGAGACTGTCTATGAGGTGCTACCAAAACCATGTGGGGAGGGAAATTCATAGCCATACGGACACAGGCTGGGAAACAGGGTCAAGGGACAAGCTGACTTTATAGCTGGAGCTTCTGGAAAAAGAAGCAGCAAAACCTGTAACAAGCAGAAGGAGCAGAGCAATGAGACTCAGGACAGACAGAAGTTATAAAAGTTTATCTGGAACCAGGAAACATCAGGATTCCCAAAGCAATCCTGAGGGGAAAAAATCGGGATCAGAAAACATAATATTTCCTGACCTCAGCTGCACTCCCCAAAACTGCCTGGTCTGGGAACAAAAATACACACAGACACAGACCGGTAGAAGAGGACTGGAAACCCAGACATCATCTCACACCTGGGGACAGCTAGGTGTTTACAGTTCAGAGCACCTAATGGAGGGGAGTCTTTCTAACAGATGGTGATGGGGAAATTGGGTCGACCTGTGGAAGGTGAAACTCTACACCTAGGAGGTGTCACTCAGGAAGGACAGCAGGATGGCAGGGAGGAGGCGCTTCCGCACTGCTGGCGGGAGTGTCCATGGCTCCGAAACCCGGTGAGTCTGGAGACCCTCAGAGCACCGGCGGGAACTCCCTGTGAGCCCGCAGCCCGAGCCCAGAGGCAGCCAGGTGTCGTCGAACAGGTGAGAAGGGAAGACAGACAGACAGCTGCGGCTCCTGCACACAGCAGAGTCCGCTCAGGTGCGAGGGCTGATGGCTTACCTTCCTCTTCCAGACCTGGCAGGAACCTGAGATCAGCCAGGAGCAGGGTGTGTGGGGGCTGGTCTCACTCACAGGTGGGACCTCAGGGGCAAGGCGGGGACCGGGGCTGAGGCGTGGACTGGTGGGTGGGGGGCAGTGCGGCAACGCAAAGGAGTCTGGGCTGGGGCTGGGGACGGGGGAGGGACCCGGGACACAGTGGTGACGAGGGACTTGGGCTGCTGTGAGTGGGGTGCAGACACCCGTCACTGGGGGGGGGGGGGAGTAGCTACACCCACGTGTCAACAAGTGTCCTAGACAGAATTTCCAAAATAAAATGCCATGGGAACAAATGTTTGAAGCATCCAGCACTGCTCAGATGTGTGTCCAAAATCTCAGTGAGATCTTTGCTGGTAGACAGGCAGAGAGAGAGAGAGAGAGAGAGAGAGAGAGAGCAAGAGAGGAAGGAAGGATAGAGGGGGTGGGAGAGGTCAGTCAGTAAGTCAGTCAGTCCCAGGGAGGGTCCGAGCTCCCTCCCAGCCCATCTGGGCTCCCGAGACACCCAGGGCGGTGGGTGGCTCCATAAGGCGGCAGAGTCCAGAGGCTGCTGAGTCCCAGCTGGGAGGGTGCTGGGAGCTGAGTCCTTTGCTTTGAGTGACTCAGCCTGCTGGACACAAGGGGACACCCGGGTGCTGGGAGGGGGCTCCAGGGACACCAGGCTGGTCCCCACCCACAGGGCCATCCTGCTCTGGGAAGCACGCAGCCCTCCCTCCTGCAGACGCCTTCTCTCTGAGTACTTTCCCGTGATTTCTGGCTGTCGGGTGAGAGAATGTGGGTGTACTTAGAGGTTATTTATTATAAATGAAGTCGGCAAACGCCGCAGAGAGGAAAGATATACGGCCACCAGGAAGAGGCAGAAAACGGAGCTTTCACCAGACGTTTTCCGCGCTGCCCCGCCCTGTGTGCCTCCCTGCCCCTGCCACGCGGCCCACAGCAGGCGATTAGAGCCCACCTCAGGAGGGGCCGCTCCCGGCAGCACCCAGGGCTCTGCACCCAGGCGGGCTCGACCCCGGGGCCACTCCTGGCCGAGACCTTCACCCCTCCCTCAGGACAGAGGGGGAGTGGGGAGGCCAGGACCCCCACGGGACGGACGCAGGCCCCTGTGCGGAGCTGTCGCCTTCACTAGTCCCGGACTCTGGCTCTTCCAGACTGAGCACCTGTGTCCCTTTTGCTCAGTTCCACACACCCCTCTCCCCGCTCCCCTGCGGGCTTGGTGACACCCCTCCTTCCTGTTCTGTTCCTTAACTGGTTAACGCTTCAATATTTCATGGGAACGTTATTTATTTATTTTGGAGACAGACAGAGATGAATTGAGAAGGAAGAGGGAGATAGTGAGGGAGAGAGAGAGAAGGAGGGAGAGAGAGAGAGAGAGAGAGACCTGCGGCCCTACTCCACGGCTCATGAAGCTTCTCCCCCGCAGGTGGGGAGCGGGGCTGGAACCGGTGACCTCTGCACTCAGCAGATGTGCCCTCACGGGGCTCTAAGCTACTTTTAAAATGTGGTACGGGATTCACATGACCAGCTTTCATATTTTTATACTGGATGGGGGGGAGAAGAGAGCCCTCCCACAGCTTTGCCAGCCAAGGAGCTGCTCCAGGCTGTGCGTGGCAGTCCCAGGTGGTGCCAGGGATTCACCCCAGGGTGTCCCACGGAGCCGGGGAGTAAGCACGTGTTTAGTTTGTCTCAGTGAGTGAGACAGAGACAGAGGCAGAGATAGAGAGAGAGGCAGAGACATGGACAGACAGAGACAGAGGCAGAGACATGGACAGATAGAGACAGAGGCAGAGACAGAGGGAGAGACAGAGGCAGAGACAGAGACAGAGGCAGAGGCAGAGGCAGAGGCAGAGGCAGAGGCAGAGACAGAGACAGAGGCAGAGACAGAGGCAGAGGCAGAGACAGAGGCAGAGACATGGACAGATAGAGACAGAGGCAGAGACAGAGAGAGAGGCAGAGACAGAGGCAGAGGCAGAGACAGAGGCAGAGACATGGACAGATAGAGACAGAGGCAGAGACAGAGAGAGAGGCAGAGACAGAGGCAGAGGCAGAGACAGAGGCAGAGACACGGACAGATAGAGACAGAGACAGAGGCAGAGGCAGAGACAGAGACAGAGACAGAGAGAGGCAGAGACATGGACAGACAGAGACAGAGGCAGAGACATGGACAGATAGAGACAGAGGCAGAGACAGAGAGAGAGACAGAGGCAGAGACATGGACAGATAGAGACAGAGGCAGAGACAGAGAGAGAGACAGAGGCAGAGACATGGACAGATAGAGACAGAGGCAGAGGCAGAGACAGAGAGAGAGGCAGAGACATAGACAGACAGAGACAGAGGCAGAGACATGGACAGATAGACACAGAGGCAGAGACAGAGAGAGAGGCAGAGACAGAGAGAGAGACAGAGGCAGAGACATGGACAGATAGAGACAGAGGCAGAGACAGAGAGAGAGGCAGAGACATGGACAGAGACAGAGGCAGAGACAGAGAGAGGGAGAGAGACAGAGAGACAGAGACATGGACAGACAGAGATAGAGGCAGAGACAGAGGCAGAGAGAGAGGGAGAGGCAGAGACAGAGGGAGAGGCAGAGACATGGACAGACAGAGATAGAGGCAGAGACATGGACAGATAGAGACAGAGGCAGAGACAGAGGCAGAGGCAGAGACAGAGACAGAGGAAGAGACACGGACAGATAGAGACAGAGACAGAGACAGAGGCAGAGGCAGAGACAGAGACAGAGGCAGAGACAGAGACAGAGAGAGGCAGAGACAGAGACAGAGGCAGAGGCAGAGACAGAGACAGAGGCAGAGACAGAGACAGAGAGAGGCAGAGACAGAGACAGATCTCTGCCTGTCTCTGCCTCTGCCACTGCCTCTGTCTCTGTCTCTGTCTCTGCCTCTGTCTCTGTCTCTTCCTCTGTCTCTGTCTCTGCCTCTGTCTCTGTCCATGTCTCTGCCTCTCTCTCTGTCTCTGCCTCTGTCTCTGCCTCTGTCTCTGCCTCTGCCTCTGTCTCTGCCTCTGCCTCTGTCTCTGCCTCTGTCTCTGTCTCTGTCTCTGCCTCTGTCTCTGTCTCTGCCTCTGTCTCTGCCTCTGCCTCTGTCTCTGTCTCTGTCTCTGCCTCTGTCTCTGTCTCTGTCTCTGCCTCTGCCTCTGTCTCTTCCTCTGTCTCTGCCTCTGTCTCTGTCTCTTCCTCTGTCTCTGTCTCTGCCTCTGTCTCTGTCCATGTCTCTGCCTCTCTCTCTGTCTCTGCCTCTGTCTCTGCCTCTGTCTCTGCCTCTGCCTCTGTCTCTGCCTCTGCCTCTGTCTCTGCCTCTGTCTCTGTCTCTGTCTCTGCCTCTGTCTCTGTCTCTGCCTCTGTCTCTGCCTCTGCCTCTGTCTCTGTCTCTGTCTCTGCCTCTGTCTCTGTCTCTGTCTCTGCCTCTGACTCTGCCTCTGCCTCTGTCTCTGTCTCTGTCTCTGCCTCTGTCTCTGTCTCTGCCTCTGCCTCTGCCTCTGCCTCTGTCTCTGTCTCTGTCTCTGCCTCTGTCTCTGTCTCTGTCTCTGCCTCTGACTCTGCCTCTGCCTCTGTCTCTGCCTCTGCCTCTGCCTCTGTCTCTGCCTCTGTCTCTGTCTCTGTCTCTGCCTCTGCCTCTGTCTCTGTCTCTGTCTCTGCCTCTGCCTCTGTCTCTGCCTCTGTCTCTGCCTCTGCCTCTGTCTCTGCCTCTGTCTCTGTCTCTGCCTCTGCCTCTGTCTCTGCCTCTGCCTCTGCCTCTGTCTCTGCCTCTGTCTCTGTCTCTGCGTCTGTCTCTGTCTCTGTCTCTGCCTCTGTCTCTGCCTCTGTCTCTGTCTCTGTCTCTGCCTCTGTCTCTGTCTCTGCCTCTGTCTCTGTCTCTGTCTCTGCCTCTGTCTCTGCCTCTGTCTCTGTCTCTGTCTCTGCCTCTGCCTCTGTCTCTGTCTCTGTCTCTGCCTCTGCCTCTGTCTCTGTCTCTGTCTCTGCCTCTGTCTCTGTCTCTGTCTCTGTCTCTGCCTCTGTCTCTGTCTCTGTCTCTGCCTCTGTCTCTGCCTCTGTCTCTGCCTCTGCCTCTGTCTCTGTCTCTGTCTCTGCCTCTGTCTCTGCCTCTGTCTCTGCCTCTGCCTCTGTCTCTGTCTCTGTCTCTGCCTCTGTCTCTGTCTCTGTCTCTCCTTCTGCCTCTGTCTCTGCCTCTGCCTCTGTCTCTGCCTCTGTCTCTGTCTCTGCCTCTCTCTGTCTCTGTCTCTGAGAGAGAGGCAGAGACATGGACAGACAGAGATAGAGGCAGAGACAGAGGCAGAGAGAGAGGGAGAGGCAGAGACAGAGGGAGAGGCAGAGACATGGACAGACAGAGATAGAGGCAGAGACATGGACAGATAGAGACAGAGGCAGAGACAGAGGCAGAGGGAGAGGGAGAGGCAGAGACAGAGAGGCAGAGACAGAGACAGAGGCAGAGACAGAGGCAGAGACAGAGGCAGAGGCAGAGACAGAGGCAGAGACAGAGGGAGAGACAGAGGCAGAGACAGAGGCAGAGGCAGAGACAGAGGGAGAGGCAGAGACAGAGACAGAGGCAGAGACAGAGACAGAGGCAGAGACAGAGGCAGAGACAGAGACAGAGGCAGAGGCAGAGACAGAGACAGAGACAGAGGCAGAGACAGAGGCAGAGACAGAGGGAGAGACAGAGGCAGAGACAGAGGCAGAGGCAGAGGCAGAGACAGAGGCAGAGACAGAGGCAGAGGGAGAGACAGAGACAGAGGCAGAGACAGAGGCAGAGACAGAGGCAGAGGCAGAGACAGAGGCAGAGGGAGAGACAGAGACAGAGGCAGAGACAGAGGCAGAGGCAGAGGCAGAGACAGAGGCAGAGGCAGAGACAGAGGCAGAGACAGAGACAGAGGCAGAGGGAGAGACAGAGGCAGAGACAGAGACGGAGGCAGAGACAGAGACAGAGGCAGAGGCAGAGACAGAGGCAGAGGCAGAGGGAGAGACAGAGGCAGAGGCAGAGACAGAGGCAGAGGCAGAGACAGAGACAGAGGCAGAGGCAGAGACAGAGACAGAGGCAGAGACAGAGACAGAGGGAGAGACAGAGGCAGAGACAGAGACAGAGGCAGAGGCAGAGGGAGAGACAGAGGCAGAGGCAGAGGCAGAGACAGAGACAGAGGCAGAGGCAGAGACAGAGACAGAGGCAGAGACAGAGACAGAGGCAGAGACAGAGACAGAGGGAGAGACAGAGGCAGAGACAGAGACAGAGGCAGAGGGAGAGACAGAGGCAGAGGCAGAGGCAGAGGCAGAGGCAGAGACAGAGACAGAGACAGAGACAGAGGCAGAGGCAGAGGCAGAGACAGAGACAGAGGCAGAGACAGAGGCAGAGACAGAGGGAGAGACAGAGGCAGAGGCAGAGGCAGAGGGAGAGACAGAGGCAGAGACAGAGGCAGAGACAGAGACAGAGGGAGAGACAGAGACAGAGGCAGAGACAGAGGCAGAGGCAGAGGCAGAGACAGAGGCAGAGGGAGAGACAGAGGCAGAGACAGAGGCAGAGACAGAGACAGAGGCAGAGGCAGAGGCAGAGGCAGAGACAGAGACAGAGGCAGAGACAGAGGGAGAGACAGAGGCAGAGGCAGAGGCAGAGGGAGAGACAGAGACAGAGGCAGAGGCAGAGGCAGAGGCAGAGGGAGAGGGAGAGGGAGAGGGAGAGGGAGAGGCAGAGGGAGAGACAGAGGCAGAGACAGAGGCAGAGACAGAGACAGAGGGAGAGACAGAGACAGAGGCAGAGACAGAGGCAGAGGCAGAGGCAGAGACAGAGGCAGAGGGAGAGACAGAGGCAGAGACAGAGGCAGAGACAGAGACAGAGGCAGAGGCAGAGGCAGAGGCAGAGACAGAGACAGAGGCAGAGACAGAGGGAGAGACAGAGGCAGAGGCAGAGGCAGAGGGAGAGACAGAGACAGAGGCAGAGGCAGAGGCAGAGACAGAGACAGAGACAGAGGGAGAGACAGAGGCAGAGACAGAGGCAGAGACAGAGGGAGAGACAGAGGGAGAGACAGAGACAGAGGCAGAGGCAGAGGCAGAGGCAGAGACAGAGACAGAGGCAGAGGCAGAGACAGAGGCAGAGGGAGAGACAGAGGCAGAGGCAGAGACAGAGACAGAGACAGAGGCAGAGGGAGAGACAGAGGCAGAGGCAGAGACAGAGACAGAGACAGAGGCAGAGGCAGAGGCAGAGACAGAGGGAGAGACAGAGACAGAGGCAGAGACAGAGGTAGAGACAGAGGCAGAGGCAGAGACAGAGGCAGAGTCAGAGACAGAGGCAGAGACAGAGGCAGAGGCAGAGGCAGAGGCAGAGACAGAGGCAGAGACAGAGGCAGAGACAGAGACAGAGGCAGAGGCAGAGGCAGAGACAGAGGGAGAGACAGAGACAGAGGCAGAGACAGAGGGAGAGACAGAGGCAGAGACAGAGGCAGAGGCAGAGGCAGAGACAGAGACAGAGGGAGAGACAGAGACAGAGACAGAGACAGAGGGAGAGACAGAGACAGAGACAGAGGCAGAGACAGAGGCAGAGACAGAGGGAGAGACAGAGGCAGAGGCAGAGACAGAGGCAGAGACAGAGACAGAGACAGAGGCAGAGGGAGAGACAGAGACAGAGACAGAGGCAGAGACAGAGGCAGAGACAGAGGGAGAGACAGAGGCAGAGACAGAGACAGAGACAGAGACAGAGGCAGAGACAGAGGCAGAGACAGAGACAGAGGGAGAGACAGAGACAGAGGCAGAGACAGAGACAGAGGCAGAGGCAGAGACAGAGACAGAGACAGAGGCAGAGACAGAGACAGAGGGAGAGACAGAGACAGAGACAGAGACAGAGGGAGAGACAGAGACAGAGACAGAGGCAGAGACAGAGGCAGAGACAGAGGGAGAGACAGAGGCAGAGGCAGAGACAGAGGCAGAGACAGAGACAGAGGCAGAGGGAAAGACAGAGGCAGAGACAGAGACAGAGACAGAGGGAGAGACAGAGACAGAGGCAGAGGCAGAGGCAGAGGCAGAGACAGAGCTCCGTGTCCCATCCCCTCCATTGGAAGCTTCCCTGTTCTTTATCCCTCTGGGAGCAGGGACCCAGATTCTCTATGGGGAGCAGAAGGTGGGAGTTCTGGCTTCTGTCACTGCTTCTCCGCTGGACATGGGTGTTGGCAGGTGGACCCACACCCCCAGCCTGTGTCTGTCTGTCTGTCCCTAGTGGGGCAGAGCTCTGGGGAGGGGAGGCTCCAGGACATGTGGTGAGGCCGTCTGCCCAGGGAGGTCAGGATAGCGTCATGGCGGCATCTGCAGCCTGGTGGATCCTGTGCCTCCTTTGTCCTCCGCTTGCCAGCCTAAGGGAGGGCTATGTGGCTCTGCCTTGGTTGCACCTGGACCTCTCCTCATGCTTCCTCCACCACTGGGCTGTAAATCCTGCCTCGCCCGGAACTCCCAGGCTAAAGCCGCCTCCTTGCAGAGCGTGTCATCTCCTGCCCACCGTCTTGGCTCTGACCTTGTCTTTTCTGTTAAGAATTCTCTCGCTCTTCTCACAGCCCCCGGCGGCTGCTTCTCCCCGTCTACGTCAGACGTGATCATATGCACATCCCAATTCGAGTGGCTTCATATTTCTGACACCCGGAATGGAAATTGTTATTGCAATAAACTTCACAGTCCTTTCCCTTTGGGGGACAGATCATATCTGGCACTGTTTCTGGGCTATATTTCTATTGTTTGCCGATAATATACATTCTGTTGAACTGAACACATTTTTATTCTTTAAGAACAAGTTTTTGAAATCTATGTAGTTATGATGCTAACTTGATTCACACATTTTATGAAGTCAAGTAAAATACAAGGTTTGTAAAGCCTGTATATTGGGCAGAGGCAGGAGTCAGTCTCAGCTCGGGGGGTGGGGGGCTTCCTTACAGTTGCGGCTGTGGAGACAGTGTGTGAGTGTGTGTGTGAATGTGTGTGTGTGTGTGTGTGTGAGTGTGTGTGAGTGTGTGTGTGAATGTGTGTGTGTGTGTGTGTGTGTGAGTGTGTGTGTGAATGTGTGTGTGTGTGTGTGTGTGTGAGTGTGTGTGTGAGTGTGTGAGTGTGTGTGTGAGTGTGTGTGTGAGTGTGTGTGAGTGTGAGTGTTTGTGAGTGTGTGTGAGTGTGTGTGTGTGAGTGTGTGTGTGAGTGTGTGTGAGTGTGTGAGTGTGTGTGTGTGTGAGTGTGTGTGTGAGTGTGTGTATGTGTGTGAATGTGTGTGTGAGTGTGTGTGTGAGTGTGTGTATGTGTGTGAGAGTGTGTGTGAGTGTGAATGTGTGTGAGTGTGTGTGAGTGTGTGTGTGTGAGTGAATGTGTGTGTGTGAGTGTGTGTGTGTGTGAGTGTGTGTGTGTGTGAATGTGTGTGACTGTGTGTGAGTCTGTGTGTGAGCGTGTGGGTTTGTGTGAGTGTGTGTGAGTGTGTGTGAGTGTGTGTGTGAGTGTGTGTGTGAGTGTGTGTTTGAGTGTGTGTGTATGTGTGTGAGAGTGTGTGTGTGTGAGTGTGTGTGTGTGTATGTGAGTGTGAGTGTGTGTGTGAGTGTGTGTGTGAGTGTGTGTATGAGTGTGTGTGTATGTGTGTGAGTGTGTGTGTGAGAGTGTGTGTGTGTGAGTGTGTGTGAGTGTGAGTGTGTGTGTGAGTGTGTGTGTGTGTGTATGAGTGTGTGTGTATGTGTGTGAGTGTGTGTGTGAGTGTGTGTGTGAGTGTGTGTGTATGTGTGTGAGTGTGTGTGTGTCCCTCTGGCGGTGAGGGCAGGAGGCTGGCAGCTGACCCTTGGGGGCTGGCAGCTGGAAGCCCCCTTTCGCTTGCTAATGTCCTAAGCGGAAGTCTGGTCCTGAGGCTTCTCTCTGGTTGGAATGTGAGTTACTGCCTGGCCTGCCATCCACTGGCACCAGCTCTGTGTGTCACTTTCCGTCACAGCTCGTTTTATGGAGACGAGCCCACGAGCTTCCACGAGAGTGTGCAGGCTTTTATCCGGACACACAGAACCGTGTGTCCCCACGGCCCTCCTGCTCCCGGCCGCCGCCCAGCTTCCCCCTTGTGATGGAGGGCCGTGACCACAGCCTGTGGCGCCTGGCATCCACTACCTTGGTCCTCATGGGCTGTGTCCCTGTAGCCCGCCGGGAATGCCCTCTCAGGAAGGCCCTTGGGAGCTACTTCACAGGTGCCTCCTGCCGGGGCCTGGCCAGATACGGGGGTCTGACATCAGAGCACCTGCCCAGACTCCTCTTCCGGCTGCCCCTGCCCTCCGCCCCCAGCAGCCCGGGGCTGGACCCCCGCACACCTGGTCTTTGCTGTGTGGCCACAGGGGAGAAGGGCAGAGGCTGTCAGGGGGCTGCCCAAGGAGAGAGCCCTGGAGGGAGGGCGTCAGCACCCTCCTGCAGACAAGGTGTCTGTCTCCTGCCCCACATCTCCTTCCCCGCCTCTGAGGCCACACCATGCAGGTGTGAGCACCTGGGGGCAGAGGCTGGGGTGGGGCCCCTCAGGGCCATCTGTCTTCTGGCCCCCAAACCTGCTATAAAAGGTAGAAAGAAGGAGACTAGGGACCTGTTGTTTCGCCGGGCTGGCTTCACGGGTGGGTAACAGACGACCAGGGACTCATGGTTGAGCTGTAGGCAGTATCTCTTTATTCATGCAGGACGCAGCGCAATCTAAGCCAAGCTGAGCTAAACTAAAGGTACCCTAAAACTCACAATGCTGTCTTTATATATACTTGCCAAGTAGGGTGGAAACAGGATGTGACATAGAGAGGGTGGAGAGAAAAGTGACTGGTGAAAATCAGAGTGTGACAAGGAGGGGGCAGATTAGGCGAGAATCCTATCACTGAACCACAAATGCCCTGGAGGGAGGGTGGAACTTGTTAACAGCGGTTGTGTAAATAGAATGAAGTGGTTATGTAAATAGAATAGTGTTAAGCAGGGGGGATTTAAACCAAATGAAACAGAAGGGGTCTCATGCATACCAACAGGGACCCTCAGGTGTCACCCCCTCGCCCTGGGGTCTGCCTGCCTCCAAAGCCTGTGTTTCCCCCTCTCCCAACCATCCGTGGTCTCAGTGAACCCTGGCCTCCTGGAAACACAGCCAGCTCTCTGCTGCCCTGTAGCTGCCGGTCTAGGGCCTGGCCAGCAGGGTTGGAAGGAGCCCCGTGCCCCTCGCCCTGTCACCTCTCATGGCCCTGCAATGCCACCGCCTGGGCTGTGGCATGCCCACCCAAGCAGCAGGTCCGAGCTCGGCTTCTTTCTTTCTTCCTGCCGCCAAGGTCACCACCGCAGCTTGGTGCCTACGCTACAAATCCACTGATCCTGACACCCATTTATTCCTTTTTTCCCTACTATCATACTTTCTAATTGGATGAGACAGAGAGAAATTAAGAAGGGAGATGGAGATAGAGGGGAGAGACACCTGCAGTCCTGCTTCACTGCCTGTGAAGTGTCCCCTCACAGGTCAGGAGGGTCAGACGAGGCCTTTATGCTCCTTCCTTTTTTTTTTTGCCTCCGGGGTTATCGATGGGGCTCGAGTGGTGAAGCAGGGCTGCAGGGTCGCTCCCTCCCCCTCTCTTTCCCCCTCTCTTCTCACTTTCTCTCTGTCTCTATGCAGTAATGAATAATTTCTTGTCGTTTAAAAAGAAGAGGAAAGGAGGGTGGTGGGAAGCATGAGACGGCAAACGCCCCAGACAGAACCCTGAGCCGGACACTCTCAGCGCCACAGCCCACACCTCAGCGCGTCCCCTAGAAGCTTCAGAAAATGAAAGGTGAAGACAAAACCTGCCAGCGTGCAGGAGGACAAGGTGACATTGGCTTCCTTGCAGAAACTGGGAGCGAGAAGGAGTGCTGTGCAAGGCCTGGCGGCAGACACGCAAGCCTGAGGCGCCCGGCGGGACCTGTCAGCGTGAGTCCCGGTGCTGCTCTGGCTGCCTCCTTCGTCTCCACAAATCTCTCCGCAGCGTTTTCTGGAGAATCCGCACCCTAGGGCTGGAGGGACAGCTCACGGGAGGGTGTCTGCGTCGCCGGGCTGGAGCCTGGTCCCCACTGTGCCGGGGACTTTTGGGTGGACCGGCACCTTCTCCCGTCCCCCCAGCTCTCTGTCTCCGTCTCCTTTGCTACCTGAAGAAGCCGGCCCCTGAGCAGTGAAGCCAGGCGGCAGCAACAGACCCAGCCAGCTGTAGTCCTGCGATCTCTCTTAAGGAGCAACAGAGACTTTCTCTCCAGACCTGCCCCGCGGGAGACCCGCGGATCCTGTGACAGGCGGCGAGGCCGGAGTCAGCAGGAGGGAGGACTCCGGCTGTCCCCCAGCACTCCAGCAGCCCTGACAGCCTGCTCAAAGCCAAGTTCAGAGCAGGGGCCAGGCGGTAGCGCAGCAGGTCCAGCACACGTGGCTCAAAACACAAGGACCGACATCAGGATCCTGTTCGAGCCCCCGGCTCCCACCTGCAAGGCGGTTGCTTTGCAAATGGTGAAGCAGGTGTCTGTCTTTCTCTCCTCCTCTCTGTCTTCCCCCTCCTCTCTCCACTTCTCTCTGTGCTATCCAACAACAACAACAGCTATAACAATAACAACCACAATGAGGGCAACAAGGGCAACAAGATGGGGAAAGTAGTCTCCAGGAGCAGTGGATTCCTGGTGCAGGCATCAAGTCCCAGCAACAACCCTGGAGGCCAAAGATAAAGAAAGTTCTGACCGGGGCCTGGGGGCAGCACACCCGGTTAAGCGCACACAGTACTCAGCACAAAGACCCACACAAGGACCTGGGTTCGAGGCTCCAGACCCCACCTGCAGGGGGAAAGCTTCACGAGTGGTGAGGCAGGGCTGCAGGTGTCTCTCTGTCTCTCTCCTTCTCTATCCCCCCTTCCCTCTCAATTTCTGGCTGTCTCTATCCAATAAATAAATAAAGATAATAAGAAAGTAAAAAAAGAAAGATGGTCCCGCGCCTGTGTCTCCCGTCCCCCCTGCCTCGGTCCAGCACCTCTGAGTCGGATCTCTCCTGGATTGCGGGGCTGTGCAAAGAGGAGTGACACTGGATCACGAGGAGAAGCGACACCCAGGACTGGGTGGGAAAGCTCTGTGGAGAGTGCGTTCGCCTTGGCGTCTTTAAAGCGCCCGTCTCCTCACCTTCTGTCACCCTGCGTCTGCCTCTGGGTATCTCTCCTCTCAGCTCCTTCCCAGTAATCTTCTCTGCAGTTTGGTTGACAGGCGCCCTGGTGTAATTTCCTTGGCTTCTTCTGATTGGTACACGTTGAGGTTCTTGATCCCCGAGCTTATAGTTTCACCAAGTCTTTATTTACTTATTATTATTGATTTAACAGTGATGAACAAGATTATGAGACCACAAGGGCACAGCTCCTCCCAGTTCCCAGCACCAGAGCCCCATGCCCTCCATGGGAAGCTTCCCTGTTCTTTGTCCCTCTGGGAGTGTGGACCAAAGATCTTTATGGGGGCCAGAAGCTGGGCGTTCTGGCTTCTGTCACTGCTTCTCTGCTTCCCCAGATTTTAAACAGCTCTTATTTCTCTGAGCAAATGCTCTGCTCCTGCCTTTCCTCCCCGGTGCCCAGTGATGCTTGTCGCGTTGGCTGGTCTCTGCGCGTGGACAGAATCCTCGTCCTGGGAATCCTTTTTGGCTTACTTTTATTAAAATCATTTATACTGCTTATTATACCGCTTACCTCACCTCGAGAAGTTCAGCATATGAGTCACAAATCCTGCCTTTTTTTTTTCTTTTTTTTTTCTTATTGGGGAATTAATGTTTTACATTCAACAGTAAGTACAATAGTTTGTACATGTATAACATTCCCCAGTTTCCCATATAACAATACGACCCCCACTAGGTCCTCTGAATCCTTCATGGACCTGTATTCTCCCCACCCACCCACCCCAGAGTCTTTTACTTTGGTGTAATACTCCAATTCCATTTCAGGTTCTAATTCTGTTTTCTTTTCTGATCTTGTTTTTCAACTTCTGCCTGAGAGTGAGATCATCCCATATTCATCCTTCTATTTCTGACTTATTTCACTCAACATCATTTTTTCAAGGTCCATCCAAGATCGGCTGAAAACGGTGAAGTCACCATTTTTTACAGCTGAGTAGTATTCCATTGTGTGTATATACCACAGCTTGCTCAGCCACTCATCTGTTGTTGGACACCTGGGTTGCTTCCAGGTTTTGGCTATTACAAATTGTGCTGCCAAGAACATATGTGTACACAGATCTTTTTGGATGGATGTGTTGGGTTCCTTAGGATCTATCCCCAGGAGAGGAATTGCAGGGTCATAGGGTAGGTCCATTTCTAACCTTCTGAGAGTTCTCCAGACTGTTCTCCACGGAGGTTGGACCAATTGACATTCCCACCAGCAGTGCAGGAGGGTTCCTTTGACCCCACACCCTCTCCAGCATTTGCTGCTGTTACCTTTTCTGATGTATGACATTCTCACAGGAGTGAAGTGGTATCTCATTGTTGTCTTGATTTGCATTTCTCTGACAATCAGAGACTTGGGGCATTTTTTCATGTGTTTCTCGACCTTTTGGATCTCTTCTGTGGTGAATATTCTGTCCAAGTCCTCCCCCCATTTTTGGATGGGGTTATTTGTTGTCTTGTTGTTGAGTCTGGCAAGCTCTTTATATATGTTGGTTATTAAACTCTTGTATGATGTATGGCATGTAAAGATCTTCTCCCATTCTGTGAGGGGTCTCTTGGTTTGGGTAGTGGTTTCTTTTGCTGTGAAGAAGCTTTTTAATTTGATGTACAAATCCTGCTTTCTTCTCCATCGTGTTCACATGAAGACACGAACTGGATAGGCAGGGAGTGTCTCGCCTCCGTGTTCTCCTCTGCCCGTTAGTCCACGGTCCCTGACGTGTTTCTGTTATGAAGTTTTCTCCTAGGATAGTCTTTTTTTTTTTTTTTTTTTTTGCCTCCAGAGTTATTGCCTGGGCTCGGTGCCTGCACCATGAATCCACTGCTCCTGGAGGCCATTTTTTACCCTTTTGTTGTCCTTGTTGTTGTAGCCTTGTTGTGGTTATTATTGTTATTATTTATGTCGTTGTTGTTGGATAGGACAGAGAGAAATGGAGAGAGGAGGAGAAGACAGAGAGGGGGAGAGAAAGACAGACACCTGCAGACCTGCTTCACTGTCTGTGAAGTGACTCCCCTGCAGGTGGTGAGCCGGGGGCTCGAACCAGGATCCTTATGCCGGTCCTTGCACCACCACCCGACCCCCAGGATAGTCTTTTTAAAGTCATTTTAAATTTAAAATTAACAGTGGCTTACAAAATGATAAGATTTCAGGGCCTGGGGGCTGGGTGAGGGTGCACCTGGTTAAGTGCTCTTATGACCCAGTGCAAGGACCCAAGTTCGGGCCCTGCTCCCCACCTGCAGGGGATCCAATTCATAAGGTCTGCAGGAGTCACTTTCAGGGGGGCCAGGCAGTTTAGCACCTCACATCACAGTGCTTAAGAACCCAGGTTCAAGTCTCCGGTCCCCACCGGCAGGGGGAAAGCTTCACAAGTGGTGAAGCAGGGCTGCAGGCGTCTCTCTGTGTCTCTCCCTCTCTATTTCCCCTCCCTTTCCAATTTCTCTGTTTATTTTCAGTGAATAAATAAATATAGAAATATTGTAGGGCATAGTTCCACCCTGCAGCCGCCACCAACGTTCTCTGACCCCACTCTCCCACCACCACAGCACTCACAAAGTCTTAGCGTCCGTCTGTTCACTTCTGGATTTGTCTGTCGTGAGTTCCTGTGTGCCCCCTCTCTGGATGCCGTGTCTGAGTGACGCCTCTGTTAGCCGTCTCTCATCTCTTTACTCACTTCACTGAGCGCCATCACCTCCAGTTCCTTCCATTTTGTCCCAAAGGATCCAATATCATCTTTTTGATGGCAGAGTAGTTTTCCATGGGGTATCTACCCCATGGCTCCGTTAGCCAGTCATCTGTGGATGGGCATCTAGGCTGCGTCCACTCCTGGCTGCTGTGAGCACAGGGTGCACGTGTCCCTTCTAATCATTGAATGTCCACTGGGTAAATGCTGAGCGTGGGATTGTTGGGTCATAAGGTGAAAGGTCCTGTGCTGTGACAGTGTTTGGAGTCAGATGGGCTGTCCTGAGGTGTTTTGAAGAATTTTGTGGGGCCCAGGCAGTGGCCGGGTGGGGGCTGGGCAGTGGTGCACCAGCTTAAGCACACATGGTGTGAAGTACAAGGATTTGGGTTCGAGCCCCTGGCTCCCCACCTGCAGGGAGGACACTTCACGAGCGTTGAATTAGGTCTGCAGGTGTCTCTCTGTCTCTCTCCTTCTCTATTTCCCCCTCTCTCAGTTTCTCTCTGTCCTGTCCTACAAAATGGGAAAAATGGCCTCCAGGAGCCGTGGATTCACAGTGCCAGCACCGAGCCCCAGCGATAACCCTGGAAGCAAAGACAAAGAATTTTGCAAGAGTTCTCAGCAGCTTTTCACCTGGCCATCCCGGCGTCTATGGGGCGTCCCCCTGGGGTGCTGGGTGTCCCCAGGCTCCATGGGGCCGAGGAGCCTCCTCTTCCCCGTGGGAGCCCGTTGCCGGTGATCAAGGAAGGGCAGACAGTGTGGGGAATGTGTCCGAGAGAGTGAGGCTTGGGAGAGGCCGCTGCGTGGGAGAGACAAGACACTCAACACCCACGTCAGGACTGGAGGCTGCGGACGGAAGCCTCTGTAATCACCAACAGGTGCTAGGCACCACGGCCGTCAGATCGGTGTCGTTAGCAGCTCACCTGCCCATCAGCATGGATCACAGATTCCCAGTGAAAGGAGGGAGCAGGCTGGGAAACACACGGCACATTCAAGCCAGAAATGGGCTCTCTGCGCTGCTGTCACAGGCCTCCTGGAGTCTGAATTGTTTCTAAAGAAACACACAGAAGTCCTCATTGTGAAGAAGGAGTCCGTCTGCCTTCCAGGCCCTCTGCCCAGCACAGGGGCTTCACCTGCCTCCTGATGGTGGGTCCTGACTCTGGGTCCATGTGGAGCCTGCATGGCTCCTCAGAGAAGACCCAGCATGAACGCCTCAGGGCTCTGACCCTCGCTGATGGACTGTGCACACACACAGAGACACAGAGACACACACAGACTCACACAGACTCACACACACAGACTCACACACAGACTCACACAGACACACAGACAGATACACAGACACACAATGACAGACACAGAGACACAAAAACATACAGAGACACACAGACATACACAGACACAGAGAGACATGCAGACTCACACAGAGACACCAGACACAGACAGATACACAGACTCACACAGACACACAATGACAGACACAGAGACACAAAAACATACAGAGACACACAGACATACACAGACATAGAGAGACATGCAGACTCACACAGAGACACACAGACACAGACAGATACACAGACTCACACAGACACACAATGACAGACACAGAGACACAAAAACATACAGAGACACACAGACATACACAGACACAGAGAGACATGCAGACTCACACAGAGACACCAGACACAGACAGATACACAGACTCACACAGACACACAATGACAGACACAGAGACACAAAAACATACAGAGACACACAGACATACACAGACACACAGAGAGACACAGAGAGACACAGAGAGACATGCAGACTCACACAGAGACACCAGACACAGACAGATACACAGACTCACACAGACACACAATGACAGACACAGAGACACAAAAACATACAGAGACACACAGACATACACAGACACACAGACAGACACAGAGAGACATGCAGACTCACACAGAGACACCAGACACAGACAGATACACAGACTCACACAGACACACAATGACAGACACAGAGACACGAAAACATACAGAGACACACAGACATACACAGACACAGAGAGACATGCAGACTCACACAGAGACACCAGACACAGACAGATACACAGACTCACACAGACACACAATGACAGACACAGAGACACAAAAACATACAGAGACACACAGACATACACAGACATAGAGAGACATGCAGACTCACACAGAGACACACAGACACAGACAGATACACAGACTCACACAGACACACAATGACAGACACAGAGACACAAAAACATACAGAGACACACAGACATACACAGACACAGAGAGACATGCAGACTCACACAGAGACACCAGACACAGACAGATACACAGACTCACACAGACACACAATGACAGACACAGAGACACAAAAACATACAGAGACACACAGACATACACAGACACACAGAGAGACACAGAGAGACACAGAGAGACATGCAGACTCACACAGAGACACCAGACACAGACAGATACACAGACTCACACAGACACACAATGACAGACACAGAGACACAAAAACATACAGAGACACACAGACATACACAGACACACAGACAGACACAGAGAGACATGCAGACTCACACAGAGACACCAGACACAGACAGATACACAGACTCACACAGACACACAATGACAGACACAGAGACACGAAAACATACAGAGACACACAGACATACACAGACATAGAGAGACATGCAGACTCACACAGAGACACACAGACACAGACAGATACACAGACTCACACAGACACACAATGACAGACACAGAGACACAAAAACATACAGAGACACACAGACATACACAGACACACAGACAGACACAGAGAGACATGCAGACTCACACAGAGACACCAGACACAGACAGATACACAGACTCACACAGACACACAATGACAGACACAGAGACACAAAAACATACAGAGACACACAGACATACACAGACACACAGACACAGAGAGACATGCAGACTCACACAGAGACACACAGACACAGACAGATACACAGACTCACACAGAAACACAATGACACAGACACAGAGACACAAAAACATACAGAAAAACACACAGACATAGACACACAGACAGACACAGAGAGACATGCAGACACAGACACACACAGACAGACACAGAGATACACATACAGAGACACACAGACACACACACATGCATGCAACTGCTTGGAGGTGCCCGGGGTGCACCGTGGGACTGGCATCAGGAGCGCCCCCTGACCACACGCCACGGACACCCCCCACGAGGCTCCCCTGCACAGAAGCTCCTCTGACGCCCTGGGGTGGGGCCAGGCGTGTGGGCCGTCCTGCAAGGCAGCACCTCGGGCCGGGGACACGAGTCTCCCCGGGAGACTCCAGACTCATCTCTGGCACCTGGGGGACTCCGGCAGCCCCACCCCTGCAGCCCCTCGACTGCAAGGCCGAGGCCGTGTCCGCAGTCAGCGGTCAGCTCTGCTGTCTCCTCGTCCCCTCACAGGCCGGGGAGCTGCCGGCCTGGATGGCTGTGGGCAGAGGGAGCCGAGTCTCTGGTGCATCTGCCTCCCTCTGCCTCCCGCCCTCCCTCTCCACTGTTGCTGTCTGAAGAAAAGAGGAAGTCAGACCAGAATGGTGAAATCACGCTCCCGGCCCTAACTCTGCAGAGAAGGAGTCAATAAGAAGGAGGAGGAGGAGAGAGACAATTGGCTCAGACATCCAGAAACAGCAAAGCTGACTTAGTGAGTGACTGTAAAGGCCGCTAACGTGGGTGCCGCGCCATCTGAAGGAACACTGTCAGGATTCCAGGCTCTGCCGTCACGCCACTCCAGCCTCCTTCCCCTTTGACAGTAGTTTGGATCTTGAGTCTCCTGAAAGTCATCTCCTGGGTCCGGGTGGTGGGTCACCCATCAGGCCCACATAATACTGTAAGCAGTGGTTCACACAAGGACCCAGGTTCAAGCCCCGGCTCCCCACCTGCAGGGGAGAAGCTTCACAAGCGGTGAAGCAGGTCTACAGGCATCTGCTCTTCTCTCCCTCCCTCTCTCTCTCTCTCCCCCTCTCAATTTCTCTCTGTCCTAGCAAAAAAGGAGAGGGGAAAAGGCCCCAGAAGCAATGGATTCATAATGCTGGAACCAGGCACCAGCCCAGAGACTGGAGGCAAAAAAAAAAAATAATCATTTCCCTTGTAGTCCTTTATCATCGGGAGGTTAGTGGTGTGCAGGACACTTGTTGGCTCACGGGTACAGCCTCCCATCTCACCAAGGTCAGTGTCTGCAAAACACTCTCCCCCCCCAGGTCCTCCTCCACCATCAGCACCAGGACCTGAGCCCCCCCCCCCCCCGCCTCCCACCACCCAGAGGCCTTTGCTTTGGGGCAAGTCACCAAACCCGGTCCACACTCTGCGTGGTGTTTCCCTCCTGTTCTGATTTCTCCACTTCTTTTTTTTTAATATTTATTTATTTTCCCTTTTGTTGCCCTTGTTATTTAACACGGTTGTGGTTATTGATGTCGTTGTTGGATAGGACAGAGAGAAATGGAGAGAGGAGGGGAAGACAGAGAAGGGGAGAGAAAGACAGACACGGCCTGGGAAGCGACTCCCCTGCAGGTGAGGAGTCGGGGGCTCGAACCAGGATCCTTACGCCGGTCCTTGAGCTTTGTGCCACGTGCGCTTGACCCGCTGCGCCACCGCCTGACTCTTGATTTCTCCACTTGTGTCCATGAGTGGCACCGTCCATCTCCATCCTTCCTTCCTGGCTGACCTCACGTCACTGGGCTCCTCAGGCTCCGTCTAAGCTCTGTCAGAGAATCCCGTGGGCCAGGTCTCCTTACTCTTCTGTGAGCGCTGGTTCAGGGCTGGCCTGTGGCAGAGTCCCCTCTGTGCCTGGTGTCGTCCCTGAGTTTAGCGCGTCTGCCTGCAGCTGCGTCCCCTGATTTACTGATCCGCTTTGCGTTGGAGCTGTTTCCAAGTGTTCGTTGGCAAAAGCTTAAACTGCTGGGTCTTAAATGTGTTTCTAAGTGCGCGTGTGTGTGAAGAGCCGCTGAGTGTTTCCCGGAGGAGGGATGGCCAGGTTCCAGAGCAGCGAGGGAAGGAATGGTTCTCCCAGCGCCGTTCCAATTGCTGTTCACACCCCAGGAACACCAGAGTCCCGGCGCTTCAGAGCCCCTCCGGCAGTGGCAGCGAGAGCCGAGAGCCGTCACCTGTGAAGGTGGGCCGTGGGGCCTCCGCGTCCTGCTGAGGATTTAATTAGCACAGAGCAAGGGCACCTTCTCAAAGGCACCGTCTGCCTCAGGCTGCAGGGAGCTCCGCTTTGCTGTGGCGTAAGGAAGCCGCGTGCAGGTCTTAGTGTCTGTGCTGCAGGTGGCCGCACTTGGCTGCACTTGGGCCGGCCTCCGGGGGGTGCTGTGCCCCGCGCCCCAGAGAGTATGGCTCCTCGGAGGAGGCAGGGGTGGGGCTGAGAGCCCACTCCCCTCCCAAAGCCCACCTACAGGCTCCCTGGGCACGTCGGCCGCTGACCCCGGAGTCAGGATGCCGCGGTGTGGCAGCGTCACCACCCTGGTCTGAGAGCCCTGTCCCCCTGCTGGCCCCGGGGAAGCTCTCTGTGACCCCGTGAACGGGGGGGGGGGGGGCGTGGAGAGAGGACGGGAGCGGGCCTAGTCTCCCTGCAGAGGCATGGGGACACTGGCCTCCCGGGCCGGTCAGGCGACAGGGAAGCATCCGGGCTTGTTCCCAGGAACTGGCGAGGCTGCAGATGTCTCCACATGGAGGCAAGAAAGGAACGAGGTGACTGAACCAGCTGACAGCTGCAGATCCAGGAAGAGCAGGGAGACAGAGCGGCAGGAGAGAAAGAAAGGCACAGCTCAGAAAGGAGGCCTCGCAGATGGAAAGATGGACATGAAAACACGTGGGGGCAGGAGCGAGGACAGTGGAGGCCAGCTCACTGATCAGGGCGCCTGTCTTGTTCTGCGCACAGCCCAGGTTCAGGCCCTGGCACCCCAGGGTATATGCCAGCATACACCTCCCTCTCTCTCTCTCTCTCTCTCCCCTCTTTCTCATCTCCACCCTTTCCCCCCTCCAGGGTTCTCTCTGGGGCTGGCGCCGGCACTCCAAATCCACTGCTCCTGGAAGCCATTTCTTCCACCTTATTTGACAAAAAAGAGAGAAATTGAGACGGGGAGGAGATAAAGAGGGAGAGAGAGAGACAGACACCTGCAGACCTGCTTCACCACCTGTGAAACATCCCTCCAGCGGATAGGGAGCCGGGGCTTGGCTCTGGGTCTCTGTGAGGGTCCTGTGCTTAGGGATAGAGGTGCTTAACTAGGTGCACCACCTCCCAGCCTCCTCTCTCTCCTCTTTCTCCACTCTCTCTCTGCTCTCGTTCTGCCCTCTCTCTTCTCTCTCTTCATCCCATCTTCTCTCTCTCTCTTCTCTCTCTCTGGTGGAAAGAAGCAGTCTTGTTGGTCTGGGAGGTGGCACAACGAATAAAGCATTGAACTGTCAAGCGTGAGGTCTTGAGTTCGATCCCTGTACCAGAGTGATCTCTGGTTCTTTCTCTCCTCCTGTCTTTCTCATCAATCAATAAATAATCAGACGATCAGACTTTTCTTTCTAAAAATAGAAAGAAAGAAAGAAAGAAAGAAAGAAAGAAAGAAAGAAAGAAAGAGAGAGGCAGTCTAGATTGGTGAAATTTCAGTTTCCAGGCCCCCAACTCCACAAGACGTCTAGACTTGTGCATTTCTGATGTGCACTGATTACATCACTGCATTCTGTATTTATGCTACAGTGAGTCCGTGAGGTGCGGGGAGAGTGCGGGGCCTGAAGCAGAGGAGCCTTGCAGGGAGCGCATCTCCATGGGGCTGTGACTCTCTCCTGCCTGGGCCCCTCACAGCAGCAGATGTGGCGGGGGGCCAAGGGTTGGGCCTCTAAGCTCCTAGAAGCTGTTCACCCATCACCAGCTCTCCAAAGATCTGCCGAGTGAGAGAGGAAGGAATCAGTGTCTAGATGGATGAGAAAAAGAAAAAAAAGGGGGGGGGCATCTAGATGAAACTAAGAATCTCACGGGAAAGAAAAGTCCCTAGACTTATTGTTGCCTCCAGGGTCATCGCTAGGGCTCAGTGCCTGCACTACGAATCCACTGCTCCTGGAGGCCATCCCCCCCCTTATTTTTTATTATGACTTTACCTTTATTTGACAGGACAGAAATAAACTGAGAGCGGAGGAGAGAGAGAGAAAGACAGACAGACACCTCCAGACCCACTTCACCGCTCACGAAGCACCCTCTCTGCAGGTGGAGAGAGGGGCTCGAATCCAGACCCTCTTGCCTGGTAATGCGTGTGTTTGACGGAGTGTGCAGCCTCCTGGATCCCAAGCTCCTAGGCTTCTTAAGGAAACGCCAACAAACAGAAGCCAAACCAGAGGAGCCGGGATGTCAAACGAAGGCCGCTCCGTCCACCACCGCTCCCTGGGAAGCAAGCCAGGCAGACAGCACAGCTTTTGCCACGGAAAGGCGTGGAAGGTCGATCGTAAAGACCCAGGCGAGGTTCAGGCCTTTAAATGTGCATCTGGGATTAGTCACTTTTCTTCAAACACAAAGCATCCAGGGAAATGGCACATTTCTATACGTGCTTGTCCTTCCTTTGAATGGCACAGAGAAGACGGGAGAAGTCGCCCAGAGAGCGACTGTGGAGAGCGGGAGGGCAGGGGCGGGAGCCAGGCAGTGTGCGCTTACCTGGATTCCGGAGACCCACGTGACAGAAGGGTGCTCGCAGACAGCTGGTAGTTAGAAATTAAATCAGAGGAGGAGAGGCTCAAGGCTGCCCGAGAACTCGCCCCATAAAGTGAGCCGGGTCCAGCCATTTTTATGAGCAGGTTATTTCACAGCTCAGAAAGAAATCATGTTCATGCTGTTTAAATTATTCCAGCACACAGACATTTGGAATACTTCCCAGGTGACTGCCTAGCTCCCTCTCCCCTCTCCATTTCTCTCTATCTCTACCCAATAACAAATAAATAAAAATAAATAATAATGCAAAAGAAAAAAGTTCAAAATTGAACA
>NW_026647797.1:35000-82069 GCF_950295315.1 Erinaceus europaeus
CCAGCTTCTGCGGACGTGCCACACACTGGTGGCATCTGCTCCAGAGACCAGAGCGAGGCCTCATCTGCCATGAGCCAGGACGCAGGAGTCGGACACCAGGGGGGACTGGACCCCACGCCCAGCTCCATGCAGGAGCAGAGACCCACACAGGGCTCCACAGCCACCACGGAGGCTCGGACAGAAGGTCCTGCGGCCGGGGAGACAGCTCACCCGGGGGGTGTCTGCTGCATCTTCATCACACGCCTGACACAGCCCTCAAAACCCAGCCCCCAAAGCACTGGGAGAAGCTCTGGGGCTGTGGTAACTTGCCGGGATAGCCTGAGGGTACTTCTTCCCGAGCCGGTGCTCTCTGGGTTGGAGAGAATTCAACTGGAGCTGATCTAGGCTGCTGTGTGGGAGAGGGATCAGGAACTCGTGCTGCACCAACTTCCGCAGGAGATACACTCTGGAACTCTCGGAGCCGGAAAGCAATTTCCAAGTGTCTTTAATCAGAAGAGCAGCTGTTTTTATACTCTCCAAGTAGGGTGGAAACAGGATGTGATATAGAGAGGGTGGAGAGAAAAGTGACTGGTGAAAATCAGAGTGTGACAAGGAGGGGGCGGAACAGGCGAGAATCCTATAACTGAACCACCAATGCCCTGGAGTGCTTTATGTAAAAGTGATTTATGTAAATAGACCAAACCTTTGGATCAGTAAATCCCTATATAGGCATATGGATAAGAAGAAGCCAGGGGGAGATGGCAACTACCCAACATCTCCCCCTTTCTTTTTAACTTTTTGCCATAGTATCAGGAGTGTGGGGCACTTTGTGAGGCAGGGAGACTGATAAGAGGCACACCTTTTTTGGGGTTCTACTGTCCCTCCTTGCTCAACCTCTCCGTGGAGAGAGAGACTAACAGGATTGACACACCCCTCAGGCTCAAGCCCTTCCAAGCTCAACCATATCCTCACAATTCCCCAACATCTTCCTCTTACTTAATGGCCATATATAACTGGGTCAATGTCTGTAAAAGGCTTCATCTCTGTCAGGGGAATAGCAGTGTAGGGGTGAACGGAAACCTGTTGGGAAGAAAGCAGAATGATAGTGTGTAAGTGTCTTCAAAAAGAACTAGCACAAGACAGGGAGGGATAAGTAAGAGTAGCAAGAGACAGAGTGAGCCTGATGGGTGGAGGAGTGGGGGCCTGATAAGCCGAGGGGCTAGAGGGGTGATCTGGCATTGCAAAATCCCGAGTCAGCCTGCTACAGTCATTCTTCAAGAAGTCCAGGAGTATAAAAGGAGTGTCCAGCAAGTTCTATAGAAGCATCAGTCCAATGTCAACGGCCAGGAAATAAATGCCACACGTCTATCTTGATGGAGGAGGACGGCCACCGGAACTTTTCTTCTCTGTAGAGAGTGACCTGGAACCGCCAAAACATGATGGGCGAAACAGAAGCAGGAAGAGCAGACACCGATGGTTGAGAGAAAGGCAGTAGGAAAGTCTTGTCCTTCGGAGTCTGTGAATCAGGTTCTCCAGATCGTGTCAGGTCACATCATGGGTTTCTGGGGATGGCTGTAATTGTGGGTGATGTCAGAGGTCAGGGGTCCAAGATGGATTTCTGGGGATTCTATATGAGCAGATGCTTCATTATGCGAAGGCTTGTCATAGCTGTAGTCAATTACTTATGAAAAAACTTTGTAACAAATTAGAAGTTTACTACAATTGATAACTCAATGATTATAACTGGTTTAGGTATCTTTATAATTTTGTGTAAAGGTCATCTTACGTGACCTCATGTAGCAGTCTTTATATAGCAAAGTTTTCATACCGAGTTTAAGTTACATATATTGATTCTTGACTATTTTTACATTGGGTTTTTAAGCAAACTCAGGTTACTAGAGTTAACACATTTTAGTGACAATTTTTTTTTGGTACATTTACAATATCAGATTGATGCCAAATTTGTTGTGGATTAATTTCCACAAGATAGCTTACAGGACATTTTTGGGGGCCCTCCAAAAATGTCCTGTATAGAGAATTTGTATTTTAACTTAGGAGATGATGAATTGTCACATTGAATATTTAGAGTTTTACCTTAAACACTCAGTTACTTAAATGAATTGATTTTACCTCTTCTCGTAAAAATGTAACTTCGAAGTTACGATTTAACTGTCAAGTTAATGTTTACCAAACTTGAAACACGCATATTAAATATATAGTTTATAACACACAGGAGGAGAAAAACTTGTAAATAAGATATATCATTTCAAATGTGAATTTAGAACTACTGTCATAGTTGAACCATCTTTACTCACACAGTTTAAGACTAAACATTTCATATTGATATCAAGACTTAAAAAAGAACTCAAAAGGGGGAATGAACAATTTTTGGACTGTTTCTGGACGTCTCCAGAAACCATGGCTGCGTCCAGCCGTTTGATATAAAGTCAGTTAACTTTCAGAGTACTCTGAGCACAATGGGTCATACAAAAATTTTGGTCACTCAATTTTTTTTTTTTTTCACTCACTCACAAAACACAACTGGCCAGTCATAGCATAAGACATTCATTCGGGGGGGGGGAGAGTTCTGTGAATCAGATTTTTTTTTTTTTGATTCTGCCATGCTGTATTATGGATCCTGGGGTGCATCCTGTAGCCAGTCCTCTTGCAGCCAGTCTTCTTGCAGTGTTTCTTGTTCTTCAGGGATATCAGCACCATCATGTGGGTATTGCCGGACATGGCGGGCAGGAACCCAAACAGGCTTGGAGTAATTTTGTGGAAAAATACATGCGAAACCCCTCCCCATAGTCAACAGGGGGTCAGGTCCTTTCCAAATTTTATCAAGTGGGTCTTTCCATTTGACTTTAATAGCTGGGAGGGTGGGTGGTGTTTGCCAATGAAGAATTATAGGAGGTTGGTCGGAGTTTTTGTAAATATTAAAGAGATTTAATGTAGTTAAGGCTTTTGCCAGCTGGATATTAGGGGGGTACATTTCCCCTTTTTCTTTATTTAATTGAGCCTTAAGAGTTTGATGGGCCCTCTCAACAATGCCTTGTCCCTGTGGATTATACGGAATGCCTGTAGTATGAGTAATGTTCCAGAGGGAACAAAAATCTTTAAATTGTTTGCTGGTAAAAGCAGGTCCATTATCCGTTTTAAGTTGAAGATGTAAGCCCATTACAGCAAAACAGGAGAGCATATGGCTTATAAGCTTTTTTGAGTTTTCTCCAGTCTGAGCTGTAGCCCACATAAACTTAGAGAAGGTATCAATTGAGACGAACACATTTTTTTTGTTTGCCAAAGTTAGGTATGTGGGTAACATCAATTTGCCAAAGAGCGTTGGCTTTTAAACCTCGAGGATTAACCCCCAGAGTCTGAATAGCAGGTGTTTTGATTAGACCTGCACAGGAGGAACATGTAGCAAGAATACGTTTTAACTGTGGCAGAGGAATATCAGGAAATCGAGCTCGAAGACCTTTAAGATTAACATGGGTTAGGGAATGAAAGTCAGCAGGATTAGAGACAGAGGCTAGGAGAATTCCTGTGGAGGCAAGGCGGTCAGCTGCAGCATTCCCTTCGGACAGGGGACCAGGAAGAGGGCTGTGGGAACGTAGGTGCTGAACATACAGTGGATGGGTTCGAGAACAGAGCATAGAGGCAATTTGAATTAAAAGAGGAGAAAGTGGGTTGTCATCAATTCTTACATAAGATCGAGCAAGCCATGGAAGTAAGTTAACAGTATACACACTGTCAGAAAAAAGGTTGAAGGATTCTGGTACAGCTTTTAATGCAAGGAAAACAGCATAAAGTTCTTTGTACTGAGGGGAATTATCAGGAAGTTCAGTAAAGAGAGGTTTGGGGTATTGCTGGTCTGGATAATATATAAGGGCAGCAGCTCCCTTTTTTCCACCATCAGTGAACACTGTAGGAGCAGAGGGGATGGGATCTCGAGAGAAAAGTTTAGGTACTAGTAGAGGCAACAGAGGTAAAGAAGCTATCAAATTATTAGAGGGAAAATGATTATCTAATTGTCCTGGAAAACCCATTAAACTTATGGCAAAACGAGAATGGTGGCGTATGAGCCATTCTGTATCAGTGAGAGAAAAGGGAAGAATGATTGAATCTGGTTCCCTTCCTAAGACCTGAACCGATCTGTTTCTTCCTTGGCGAACCATAAATGCTAAGGCATCAATCTCGGTAAGGAGTCTTGGAGCTCCGCCTACTGGCGTATGAAGCCATTCGAGAACGCCATGTTTCTGCCACAATGCCCCCACTACCGTGGGGGTGGAGTTAAAGATTAGAAGATTTACTGGAGAGGAGGGGGAGAATCGAACGAGGTGCATGTCCTGGAGAGCCTGGTTAACTTTTTCCAGAGCCAAGGATGCTTCGGGGGTTAACATACGCTTTGAGGAGGGCTGTTTGTTTCCTTTTAACAGATCGAACAGTGGTTGCAGGCAGCTCGTAGGCAGATAAAGATACTGCCTAAGCCAATTCAAATTTCCAAGAAAACTTTGTAAAGAAGCAAGAGTGAGATTAGAAGGAAAAGTAACACAAGGTTTTAAAGGACGAATCTGCGTTAGGGAAATCTCTGAGCCTAAGAAAGATATTGGAGGGATTAGCTGTATCTTCTCAGGAGCTACATTAAGTCCACTTCTCTTTAAGGCAGGGATTAGAAAATCACGTAGGGCGGAGAGATCTGTATCTAATTCTCCCCATATTAACACGTCATCCATATAATGAAAAACCTTAAGGCCCTTATGAATATATGGAAAAAGGGCAGATTTAACAACCTCTTGACAAATAGTAGGACTATTAGCCATGCCCTGGGGCAGTACCACCCATTCAAATCTATCGGCAGGGCTGGCATTATTAATAGAAGGAACAGAGAAAGCAAAACGTTTACAATCTTGTGGGTGTAAGGGAATAGAGAAAAAACAATCCTGTATATCAATAGCTATGATTGGAATTCCTGTGGGAATTGTGGAAGCAAGAGGCAAACCCCTTTGGGGGGAGCCCCAAACCTGCATGGTTTTATTAACTGCACGAAGATCTTGGAGGAGGCGCCATTTTCCTGAGCGCTTTTTAATTACAAAGACTGGAGTATTCCATGGGCTCCGAGAATGACGAATGTGTCCCAATGATAACTGCTCTTGGACGAGTTTTTTAAAAATTTCTAGCTTCTCCCTAGGCAAAGGCCACTGTTCCACCCAGACAGGCTCATTAGAAAGCCAATCTAAGCGGGGAGTTCTGTTACGAACAGTGGCAGTTAGTATTGGGGGTGCTGGTTGGGTCTAGCAGTCTCACAGGAGTGAGTGTGGTGTCCTGCAGAGGTGTCTGAGGATATCACTACATCTAAAGATTCCAGCAAGTCTCTTCCCAATAAATTGGTGCTTATATCAGCTATTAAAGGCTGAAAGCGTCCGGTAGTCCCTTCTGGATCTTCCCACACAAGGGAATCTCGTGTGCGGAATGCCTGAGTCAATCCTCCAACACCATGTAAGCGTGGTCCTGGGAGGAGTTCCCAACTCTGGGGAACCTCTGCTTGTCTTAATATTGTCTTATCTGCTCCCGTGTCAATCAAACACTTAAAAGGAATATTACCAATCTTTACTGTCATAGTTGGGTGACCCCTTTCTAAAACAGGGGTGGTCCATAAAATCTCAGGCTCTGAATTCGAGCTGTTCTCTTGCTCCAGCCGGTTATTTCTATGCTGGAAGTTCCCACATACCACGGGTTCCTCCTTCTGCTCACCCTCTGTTATTGTTACTTGGCGTGGTGGGTATAGCGACGGATTGGGTCCCAAGCTGGGCTTCTGTTTGTGGAAGAAGGGCACAGCACCAAGCGGGCGACCTGCTTCCTTCCCTCTTGGGGGCGGGGCTAAGGGAAGCCCCATACCTAGTTTAAATCCCTGTTTACATTTGGCAGAGGCGTGCCGTTCCTATGGAACCTTGACCAACAGTCTCTCCTCCAGTGAAATCCTTTCTGGCATCTGGGACAAGGCATTCGTGGTCTCTGATTCCCTGTCTGGAGGCGGGGTTGCCCTGATTGGAGGCGGGGTTGCCCTGACTGGAGGTGGGGTCGCCCTGACTGGAGGCGGGGTCGCGGTCTATTTTCTGGACATTGGTTACGCCAATGCCCTTGGTGACCGCACTGAAAGCAAGCTCCTTTTTGCTTATGTAAGGTAGCTGCATAGGCCTGTAACATAGGTCCTTGAAAAGAGCTTGATCTGAGATCCTGTGTAGCTAGAATCCAAGTATCTGGGTGTTCGTTTTTAAGAGTGATACAGGCCTGTCGAAAATGCGGAAGCATTCCATCCCAGACTATGGATCGCAGAAGGAGAAAACGAGCGTCAGGATTATAAATCTTCCTTTCCAAACTCGACTGGACCCTGGCAATGAATTTAGCGAGGGATTCATCAGGTTCTTGTTGCAGGGAGAGAATGGGGGCTGAGGCTGCTCCCATGGGTGGTGTTAATCGCTCCCATGCTTTTAATGCACACAGGCGTACTTGATCAAAATACCCCGCTGGAAACTTGGCTTCCGCCTGTTGAATCCCTGTTTCTAATTGGCCTGTTCCAAACAATGCATCAAAATTACCCTCTGGCTGATTTTGAATATTTTTCCGCGATTGTTGTAAACATTCATCGCGAAAGAATGCCTCCCATTGCAGGAAGAGGGGGCCTGGGAGCGTAGCACGAGTCACATCTCTCCAATCTTGAGGGGTATTAAGGTTCTGAAGCAGGCCTTGTAAAATGGACCTGGTCCATGGGGCATGAACACCGTCATCTTTGATAGCCTGGCGTAGTTCCTTCAGGTCTGTGGCGGAATATGGATACCAGGCCTGAGGTTTTTGTCTATTGGGGGCAACATTGACCGGAAATGTGTGGACTTCCTCTGATAAGTGTCTAGCGGTAGGAGGAGTCACTGAAGTGGAAGCTTCTGGACAAGTGGCCGAAGAAGTGGTTTTGGAGGCTACAGGAGAATTCGGACATGTGTCTATCAAAACAGGGTGGGGTGAAGAAGCAGCCGTGGAGGCAGCAGGAGGTTCCGGACACGTTTCTGCCAAAATGGGGGTGGCCGAAGAAGTGGCTGTGGAGTCCAAAGGAGAATTCGGACACGTGTCTGCCAAAATAGGGGCCTCAGGGCAAGATGCCAAAATAGGGGCCTCAGGGCAAGATGCAGAGGAATTAGGGTGGGTCAAGATCACGACAGGCCTTTGCTTCTTCTTGTTTTTAAGGTGCTGGTTAAGTTCTATGATTACTTCCTTTATCTCTTGGACCTCAGCCTCTAGTTTCTTAAGCCTTTTGAGAGGTTGCCCTATATATCCCTTAAAAGCTGCTATGATGATCAACAGGATATAAGGTGAAGCCCCGAGAAAAATGTCCCAGATATATAAAAATTGTATACTGGAAAAAGAATGCAGGATTTGGAAAAGATTTTCCATGGTGGAAAGATCTCCGGAAAACAATAAAAAAGAAAAAAAAATCACAGTGCCTTAACACAATATTGCAGATACCCAAAAGGTGTGTACTTATCTAAGATGTCTTCTTGTAAATCTGCTGCTTACGGGTCCCTGTTCTGGGCGCCAGATGCCAGGATAGCCTGAGGGTACTTCTTCCCGAGCCGGTGCTCTCTGGGTTGGAGAGAACTCAACTGGAGCTGATCTAGGCTGCTGTGTGGGAGAGGGATCAGGAACGCGTGCTGCACCAACTTCCGCAGGAGATACACTCTGGAACTCTCGGAGCCGGAAAGCAATTTCCAAGTGTCTTTAATCAGAAGAGCAGCTGTTTTTATACTCTCCAAGTAGGGTGGAAACAGGATGTGATATAGAGAGGGTGGAGAGAAAAGTGACTGGTGAAAATCAGAGTGTGACAAGGAGGGGGCGGAACAGGCGAGAATCCTATAACTGAACCACCAATGCCCTGGAGTGCTTTATGTAAAAGTGATTTATGTAAATAGACCAAACCTTTGGATCAGTAAATCCCTATATAGGCATATGGATAAGAAGAAGCCAGGGGGAGATGGCAACTACCCAACAGTAACTTTCTCTCTCGCTGTCTCTCTCTGTCTCTGAAACTCCAGTAATTAAAAAAATCATCTGTGATACCAGGCCCCCACTTCCCAAAGGAGTAGACTGATGGGTGGGCCTGAAGTGAGCAGCCTTGCCGGTGAGCTTGCTGTGTGAGGCCCCCACTGTGAGCACACCGCCCCGGTCACCCGGTCACCCCACGTGGGGGGCGAGTCCTCAGGCCCTCACAGTGACTGCCCGCAGGGCCACACAGCCAAGAACGCAACACCTGCACCCAGTCCACGCCTGCTCCTTCCCGGGGCAGGATGTCGATGCCTGCGTGGTAGTCCTTCTGGACGAGGGTCCTCAGACCCACTGTTTAAGAAGTTCAGCTGGAGAGAGAGAGAGAGAGAGAGAGAGAGAGAGAGAGAGAGAGAAGGGGAGAGGGAGAGAGGGAGAGGGAGAGGGAGAGGGAGAGGGAGAGGGAGGGAGAGGGAGAGGGAGAGGGAGAGGGAGAGGGGAGAGGGAGAGGGAGGGAGGGAGAGGGAGAGGGAGGGGGAGAGGGAAGGGAGGGAAGGGGAGGGGAGGAGCTGGGCAGCGCTGCACCCAGCTAAAGGCACACAGCATGAAGTGCAAGGATCCCGGTTTGAGCCCCCGGCTCCCCACCTGCAGGGGGTCACTTCACAAGCCATGAAGCGGGGCTGCGGGTGTCTCTCTCCCTCTCTGTCTCTCCCTCTCTTCTCTGTTTCTCTCTGTCCTATCCAGTAAAATGGAAAAATGGGGGGAAATGGCCTCCAGGAGCAGTGGATTCATAGTGCAGGCACCGAGCCCCAGCAGTAACCCTGGAGGCAAACAATAAACAAACAAACAAACAAAGTGGAAGGAAGGGAGAGGGGGAAGAAGAGCAGGAGCGTCACCGGGTGCAGAGGAGTCTCACAGGCAAGACTCTGCTATAAAAATAAAGACCTTGGGCAAGGACAGACCGCATCATGGGGACAGACAGACTCTCATGCCTGAGGTTTCCAAGCCCCAGGTTCAATGCCCGGCAACAACATAAGCCAGAGCTGGTCAGTGTTCCAGTAAAAATAATAATAATAATAATAAATTTAATAAATAGAAATAGAGACCTTGGTGGCCTGACCAGTCTTTCCAGTGAGACGGAGCGTCTGAGGAGAAACAGATCAACTCACAACACCACCGCCCTAACGCTCTTTCTTTGAAGCTAGTTTTGCTCTGATTTCAAAATTAGACAAGGCCATCACCAGAAAAGAAGTCACAGATTTTAACAGAAAAAGAGACTTCTTTTATCAGATTATCCACCAGTGGAGAGGAGTAAGCCATGACTGAGCAAGGTGCGCAGACCTGCAGAACTCTCCGGCATCCGTAAACCGGGGATGCGTTTTCCACACCCGAGCAGGAAGGATACTTGGTGAGGGGCTCTGCCTCTCCCTTTCAGCCCTCAGCTCACCGGACGCGGGTCCCCTCGGCCAACCGGCCTCTGAGAAGAGGCCACAGCCTCGCAGACCTGGCGGTGACACCCTCCCCCCAGATCAGGGGCCTCCCAGCCACACTGCCGCAGGCTTGTCCTGGGAGTACAGGGCGGGAGAGGACCCCGAGAATGAGCGGGTGCGCAGGGCGGGAGGGTGACTTGATGGGTGATGCAGAGAGCTGGCTTCGCTGGGCTGCCATGCGGATCCGCCACCAGCAGCCGAAAATCAATTCTTATTCCAGATCAGAATCTTAAACGAAGAGGCCATTCCACTAATAGCAGCATCAAGAGCGGAGAAGAGGTGCATCCATCACAGCGAGAACCGAAGCCCATAGACGCCCCAGGAAGGCACGGAGCCCAGCGGGCGCCCATGGACAGCGGGCTCAGACGCCGCAGGAAGGCACGGAGCCCAGCGAGCGCCCATGGACAGCGGGCTCAGACGCCGCAGGAAGGCACGGAGCCCAGCGAGCGCCCATGGACAGCGGGCTCAGACGCCGCAGGAAGGCACGGAGCCCAGAGAGCACCCATGGACAGCGGGCTCAGACGCCGCAGGAGGGCACGGAGCCCAGAGAGTGCCCATGGACAGCGGGCTCAGACGCCACAGGAAGGCACGGAGCCCAGCGAGCGCCCATGGACAGCAGGCTCAGATGCCGCAGGAAGGCACGGAGCCCAGAGAGCGCCCATGGACAGCGGGCTCAGACGCCGCAGGAGGGCACGGAGCCCAGCGGATGCCCATGGACAGCGGGCTCAGACGCCACAGGAAGGCACGGAGCCCAGCGAGCGCCCATGGACAGCAGGCTCAGACGCCCCAGGAAGGCATGGAGCCCAGCGAGCGCCCATGGACAGCGGGCTCAGATGCCGCAGGAAGGCACAGAGCCCAGCGAGCGCCCAGGGACAGCGGGCTCAGACGCCGCAGGAAGGCACGGAGCCCAGCGAGCGCCCATGGACAGCGGGCTCAGACGCCGCAGGAAGGCACGGAGCCCAGAGAGCGCCCATGGACAGCGAGCTCAGACGCCGCAGGAAGGCATGGAGCCCAGAGAGCGCCCATGGACAGCGGGCTCAGATGCTGCAGGAGGGCACGGAGCCCAGAGAGCGCCCATGGACAGCGAGCTCAGACACCGCAGGAAGGCACGGAGCCCAGAGAGCGCCCATGGACAGCGAGCTCAGACGCCGCAGGAAGGCACGGAGCCCAGAGAGCGCCCATGGACAGCGAGCTCAGACACCGCAGGAAGGCACAGAGCCCAGAGAGCGCCCATGGACAGCGGGCTCGGACGCCGCAGGAGGGCACGGAGCCCAGTGGATGCCCACGGACAGCAGGCTCAGACGCCACAGGAGGGCACGGAGCCCAAAGAGCGCCCATGGACAGCGGGCTCAGACGCCGCAGGAAGGCACGGAGCCCAGAGAGCGCCCATGGACAGCGGGCTCAGACGCCGCAGGAGGGCACGGAGCCCAGCGGATGCCCACGGACAGCGGGCTCAGACGCCACAGGAAGGCACGGAGCCCAGCGGATGCCCACGGACAGCGGGCTCAGACGCCACAGGAAGGCACGGAGCCCAGCGAGCGCCCATGGACAGCGGGCTCAGAGTCCACAGGAGGGCACGGAGCCCAGAGAGCGCCCATGGACAGCGGGCTCAGACGCCACAGGAAGGCACGGAGCCCAGCGAGCGCCCATGGACAGCGGGCTCAGACGCCACAGGAAGGCACGGAGCCCAGCGAGCGCCCATGGACAGCGGGCTCAGACGCCGCAGGAAGGCACGGAGCCCAGCAAGCGCCCATGGACAGCGGGCTCAGACGCCGCAGGAGGGCACGGAGCCCAGAGAGCGCCCATGGACAGCGGGCTCAGACGCCGCAGGAGGGCACGGAGCCCAGAGAGCGCCCATGGACAGCGGGCTCAGACGCCGCAGGAGGGCACGGAGCCCAGTGGGCGCCCAGGGACAGCGGGCTCAGACGCCGCAGGAGGGCACGGAGCCCAGCGGGCGCCCAGGGACAGCGGGCTCAGACGCCGCAGGAGGGCACGGAGCCCAGCGGGCGCCCATGGACAGTAGGCTCAGACGCCACAGGAGGGCACGGAGCCCAGTGGGCGCCCAGGGACAGCGGGCTCAGACGCCGCAGGAGGGCACGGAGCCCAGCGGATGCCCATGGACAGCGGGCTCAGACGCCGCAGGAAGGCACGGAGCCCAGCGGATGCCCAGGGACAGCGGGCTCAGACGCCGCAGGAGGGCACGGAGCCCAGCGGATGCCCAGGGACAGCGGGCTCAGACGCCGCAGGAGGGCACGGAGCCCAGCGGATGCCCAGGGACAGCGGGCTCAGACGCCGCAGGAGGGCACGGAGCCCAGCGGATGCCCAGTGACAGCGGGCTCAGATGCCGCAGGAGGGCACGGAGCCCAGCGGATGCCCAGGGACAGCGGGCTCAGACGCCGCAGGAGGGCACGGAGCCCAGCGGATGCCCAGGGACAGCGGGCTCAGACGCCGCAGGAGGGCACGGAGCCCAGCGGATGCCCAGGGACAGCGGGCTCAGACGCCGCAGGAGGGCACGGAGCCCAGCGGATGCCCAGGGACAGCGGGCTCAGACGCCGCAGGAGGGCACGGAGCCCAGCGGATGCCCAGGGACAGCGGGCTCAGATGTCAGAAGCCTCGCAGCGCTGAGGCGCCGCTTGCCGGAGCCCCTGTGAGAGCCGCGTGGTCCCCTCAGAGCCCCGCGCCAGCTCCTTGACGCCCACTGACTGGCTCTGGGAGGCACCAGGAGGGAAGAAACTGGAGATGAGGCAGAAGAAGGGTGCTGTCGGCTACAGCGGGGGGGGGGCTGGGCCGGGGGAGGGGAGAGGAAGACACCCAGCAACAGACACAGGACAAAGACACGGGTTCAAGCCCCTGGACAGCGCTGTGGTTCTGAGAGCTCTGGTGTGTGGTGTCTTTCCTCTCTCTCCCTATTTCTCTCTCTCTCTCTCTCTCCTATTTTTACTTATTTCTCTCCCTGTCTCTCCCTATTTCTCCCTCTCTCTCTCTCCCTCTCTCTCTTTTCTATTTTTATTTATTTCTCTCCCTCTCTCTCTCTCCCTCTCTCTCCCTCTCCCTCTCTCTCTTTTCTATTATTATTTATTTCTCTCCCTCTCTCTCCCTCTCTCTCCCTCTCCCTCTCTCTCTCTCTCTTTTCTACTATTAATTTCTCTCCCTCTCTCTCCCTCTCTATTTCTCTCTCTCTTCTATTATTATTTATTTCTCTCCCTCTCTCTCCCTCTCTCTCTCCCTATTTCTCTCTCTCCTATTATTATTTATTTCTCTCCCTCTCTCTCCCTCTCTCCCTATTTCTCTCTCTCCTATTATTATTTATTTCTCTCTCTCTCCCTATTTCTCTCTCTCTCTTCTATTTTTATTTATTTCTCTCCAGGGTTCTCACTGGGGCTTGGTGTTGTCACTATGAATCCACTGCTCCCGGCGACCATTTTTTCCCGTTTCATTGGACAGGACGGAGAGAAATTGAGAGAGGAGGGGGGAGATAGAGAGGGCGAGACAGAGAGACACCCACAGCCCTGCTTCGCTGCTTGTGAAACATCCCCCCTGCAGGCGGGGAGCCGGGTGTTGAACCCCGATCCTTGCGCGGGTCCTTGCACTGTGTGCTCTTAGCCGGACGCACCCCGCCCAGCCTCCTCCCGCCCTCCTCTCTTGCTACCTGAACAAGTCAGCCAGGAACAGTGCCGTCCCGGTGACGACAATCAAACAAAGAAACATTCGGAAGTGACCTCGCACCACCAACGTGCTGAACTCAGAGTCAGGCTGAGAAAGACTTTGGGGACAGAGAGCAAGCTTGCCACCTAGCTTGCCGTGTGAAGACAGATCTGTCCTTCTTCCGGCTGGTGGCCCCCGGGGGACCCAGGAGAGAATGAGGCTTCTTGCAGCAAAGGGCGCGGGCAGTTTATTAGAATAGACACGTTTGGGAACGTTCACCAAAGGAGCAGGGTGGACAGCCAGAAGAGCCTTCTGCGCTGCAGGCGACTGCGAGGGTGGCCGGTCAGCAAGGGGAGAGCCCTGCCCACTGCTGGCGGGTGACCTGGTCTTGGGCTGCAGGGGAGGGGGTGTCGCCCGGGGTGACCCCCAGGTCGGGGCAGAGTCTGTCCCCTCAGTGGCCTCCTGGCCAGTCACCAGGTGCGGAGCCTTGCCCGCCACTCAGTGGCTGGAAGCCGACTGCCGGTGCCCGCACCTGAGTGTCCTGGGCCGGGGGCTTTCATTTCTGCTACCCGTGGGCCGACGGAGGCTGGTTTACAAGGTTCTGCCACTGCACTGTGCGCCGGGCTGACCCCACGTGAGGACCCCAAGGCGTCAGGCAAGAGGCTCTGTTGCTGTCTCTCTCTCTCTCCCTCTCTCTCTGTCTCTCTGTCTGAAAAGGTCAGCCAAGGGCAGTGACACTGCACAGGGACCACTGGCACAAAGTGACTCACAAATCTAGAGGTGGGGAGTCGGGCGGTAGCGCAGTGGGTTAAGCGCACGTGGCACAAAGCACAAGGACCGGCGTAAGGATCCCGGTTCGAGCCCCCGGCTCCCCACCTGCAGGGGAGTCGCTTCACAGGCGGTGAAGCAGGTCTGCAGGTGTCTGTCTTTCTCTCCCCCTCTCTGTCTTCCCCTCCTCTCTCCATGTCTCTCTGTCCTATCCAACAACAATGACAGCAATAACAATAACGATGATAAACAACAAGGGCAGCAAAATGGGAAAAAATGGTCTCTAGGAGCAGTGGATTCGTAGTGCAGGCACCGAGCTCCATCAATAACCCTGAAGGAAAAAAAAAAAACCCAGAAGTGGTCCTAAACGGAGAGGCTTCCTAGAGGGCAATGCAGAAGGCGGCAAGCCCACCTGGTCCTGTTCGGGTAGCAGAGGCTCCCGGGGCTCATGCACAGCCCACGGAGGAAGACGGCGCCTTGTCGTTCATGGAGCTGTAAATTGTAAATTGGCTCCTCTGCACACACTTTAAGGAAATGGAAAGAGAGCAAGAGCAAATATTTGCAAATCACATTATATGGGAGAGGATCTGTTTTCAGAATCATTCAGAGAGTGCTCAAATGCAATAAAAAATAATAGCCCAGTTTTAAAAATAGTGAAAAGATTTGAACAAACGCCTCACTGAAGAAAGCGCGTGGGCGGCACATACTCTGAGCGTGTGCTGGGGTGCCAGTCACGGGGGTGAGCTGTCAAGATGCCCCTGCGGTCCTCTGCTCTGTCCAGCGTTTCTCTCCAGACCGGGGCAGCAAACCACCCCCCCCCCCACACACACACACACACATACACAAACTGGTCACAGGAGCTTCCGGCTCCCACACGCCTGGCCACGGGTCCTTGTCTGCCTGCTGGCCTGCCACACTCCCGCCGGCTCCCCCCGACCCCCTAGGGCCCCAGCACCCTCAGGCCTGCATTGCGATGAAGGCGGACCCCAGCCTCAGCCGCCCTGGGGGCCAGTCAGGGTGCTCACGGGAGGCTCCCACTGAGAGAGAGGCTTGGGGGGGGCCGGCCTGCAACCTCCGCCCTGGGGGTCCTGCCTGTGTGAGGCGCTGAGGCCAGGACGTGTCTACCAGCGCCCACCGCCCATCTCTCCCAGGGCCGAGTGTGTGATTCTGCGCCCCAGGGAGCATCTTCCTTGCTGGGAGAACCTGGCCTCTCACAGACTGGCTCCTCCCTTCTTGGCTCAGCCCTTCCAGGGTTGTTGGCCTTTTCATCTACAGATGGAGGGACGGAGGGAAGGAAGGAGGGAGAGAAAGGGAGGAGAGAAAGAGGGAGAGAGACAGGGAGGAAAGGAGAAAGGAAATGGGGAGATGGGGGAAGAAAGAGACGGGGAGGGAGGGTGAGAAAGGGAAGGAGAGGAGGAGAGGGCAAATCACTGAAGCGGTTGTTATTTATTTATTTATATTTATTGGATAGAACCAGACAGAAATAGAGAGGAAAGGGGGTCTAGAGAGGGAGAGAGACAGAGAGACACCGCTCATGAAGCTCCCCCTGCAGGTGGGAACTGGGGGCTTGAACCCGGGTCCTTGTGTGTGGGGCTATGTGAGAGCTTGGCGGAGCTTAGGGGAGCTCTCCCATCCCTCGACGGAGGTCTGGAGAGACACCCCACTTGTTAGCCTCTCTCCTCATAGAGATGAGCCAAGAGGGAAGGTCTCCCAGACTCAGTTTCTCCTTGTCAGTCTCTCAGGCTCACAGGAAGCCTGCAGGCCTCTCACACTTAGTTTCCCTGCTAGCAGGCCACATGGCTGCCTGCTTCAAGGTTCACTCAGAGTTCATGATAGTCGCTCAAAGTTCACACGCCCACTCACCTATTGATCACAAGGAGAACACACCCTGTCGTACACCCCTAACACCAGACAGAGAAACCCCCAAACTCCTATTTCCTTGTGTCCTTTGATACCTGTGATTTACATCGAGCCTTGTTTTTCTTCTCTCTGCCTCACCTTACTGGTTTAACCCCTATGCGTCTCTCAAATGCCTTTGCATGATTAACCCGCCTGCATCATGGAGACTAATTGTCGGGAAGGGTGTGCTTGTCTGGCATAGCCCTGTGTAAGAAGCCTCGAGTTCCCGTGACCAGGCGTGTGGGGGCCGTGCAGCTCCCATGACCAGGCATGTGGGGGCTGTGCAGCTCCCATGACCAGGCGTGTGGGGGCCACACAGCTCCCATGACCAGGCGTGTGGGGGCCACACAGCTCCCATGACCAGGCGTGTGGGGGTCGTGCAGCTCCCATGACCAGGCGTGTGCTTTCCTCCGCTGTCCTGGTCTGGAGAGACTCTCACCATCTCTGAGGAGTGTCTGTTTCTCTGGAAAGACTGTGTCCAGAACCACACACAGAGCGCCTCCCGTGCTGCGGTGACAGGAGAGGAGCAACTCGCTCTAACGGCTGGAGCCGGGGAGCAACCACTGGCCACTGCGGCCCACCAGGCAGGCTGGGCGGGGGCCGGGGCAGCGGGGCTGGAGGGCGGAGGTCCACCTGGCTCCACAGACACCAAGCACCCGGCAGGGAGGGTGTCCCCCAGATGGAGCCAGAGCCCCCGCCCCATGCACAGGGCCTGGGTTTGAGCCCCTGCGCCACATGGCAGGGTGACAGTACCAGGGTAGGTGTTGGGCTATCTCTCTCCCTCTGTCTCTGTCTCTGCTTCCATCAAAGTGAAGTGCCCAGGCAGCGGTGAAATCGTGCGCCATGACTCCTGTTCTCAAAGAGAAGCGTTCTCACCAAACCTTCCCACTTGGCAGTTCAGCTCTGGGCTCTCACCCCAGGAGACGGGGAGACACGTCCAGACAGAGGCAGCCGCGTGGCGGTGAGACACTTGGAGAATCCTCCGGAATCAGCCCCATTCGCGTGCCCATCAGTAAGCAGCCGGCGAGGGGCTGAGCGTGGAGCCACACAGCCTGTGACAGGCTCGGGACCCCTTCATCCCGGCAGGTGACAAGCAGACTCAGGAACGGACGCCGGTCTCTGGTTTATGAGAAGTGACAGGACAGGAGAGCTGCACAGACAGACAGACTGACTGACAGCCGGGCCGTAGGCATCGAGGTCTGTGCCCAGAGACAGGGGTGAAACGTCACAGGACCGGGGGGGGGGGCTGCCAGCTCAGTCGGCTCCCTGAGACCTCGCAACCCCCATATGCAAATGTGAACCTTCGTCTGAACATCTGCCTCGTGTGTGACGTGGTTTACGGACTTCTCAGATTCCAGGAGGCTTCCCACGGGCACACGACACGTGTGTGTGTGTGTGTGAGTTTGTGTGTGTGTGAGTGTGTGTGTGAGTGTGTGTGAGAGTGTGTGTGAGTGTGTGTGTGAGTGTGTGTGAGTGTGTGTGTGTGAGTGTGTGTGTGAGTGTGTGAGAGTGTGTGTGAGTGTGTGTGTGTGAGTGTGTGTGAGTGTGAGTGTGTGTGAGTGTGTGTGTGTGAGAGTGTGTGTGAGTGTGTGAGTGAGTGTGTGTGTGAGTGTGTGTGTGAGTGTGTGTGAGAGTGTGTGTGAGTGTGTGTGAGTGTGTGTGAGTGTGTGTGTGAGTGTGTGTGAGTGTGTGTGTGAGTGTGTGTGAGTGTGTGTGTGAGTGTGTGTGTGAGTGTGTGTGAGTGTGTGTGTGTGAGTGTGTGTGTGTGAGTGTGAGTGTGAGTGTGTGTGAGTGTGTGTGTGTGAGAGTGTGTGAGTGTGTGAGTGTGTGAGTGTGTGTGTGTGACTGTGGTGTGTGTGAGTGTGAGTGTGTGTGTGAGTGTGTGTGTGAGTGTGTGTGTGAGTGTGTATGTGAGTGTGTGAGTGAGTGTGAGTGTGTGAGTGTGAGTGTGTGAGTGTGTGAGTGTGTGTGAGTGTGTGTGAGTGTGTGCGTGAGTGTGTGTATGTGAGTGTGTGTGAGTGTGTGAGGGAGTGTGTGTGTGAGTGTGTGAGTGTGTGTGTGTGAGTGTGTGTGAGTGTGTGTGAGTGTGTGAGTGTGTGCGTGAGTGTGTGTGAGTGTGTGTGTGAGTGTGTGTGAGTGTGTGTGTGAGTGTGTGTGTGAGTGTGTGAGTGTGTGTGTGAGTGTGTGTGAGTGTGTGTGAGTGTGTGAGTGTGTGCGTGAGTGTGTGTGAGTGTGTTTGTGTGAGTGTGTGTGACTGTGTGTGAGTGTGTGAGTGTGTGCGTGAGTGTGTGTGAGTGTGTGTGTGAGTGTGTGTGTGAGTGTGTGTGAGTGTGTGTGTGAGTGTGTGTGTGTGTGTGTGAATGTGAGTGTGTGTGTGTGAATATGAGTGTGTGTGAGTGTGTGTGTGAATGTGAGTGTGTGTCACCACACTCAAAATGGCCCAGCTGCCACAGCCCCAGAACCACCTTGGGTCCCGTTTTGTGCAATAGGCTGTCTGGTGACCTTTATTTTTCTTTCTTTCTTTCTTTCTTTCTTTCTTTCTTTCTTCTTTTTTTTTTGGCAAGTTTACTTGTTTTAGTTTTTATATTTGCTGAAGTAGCTTTGCTAACATAGGCACTACAGAAACTAAAACAAATATATATATATAGAGAGAGAGCTTATTTCCATGTTTAGTCCCTATATAAGCAAAGGTACTTCAACCAATAAACATGGAATTAAGCCATATACTTACACTTTTTAAATCACACTTAAATAAGGAGAGGTATCACATGTGAAAATGTGCCTCACAGGAAGACTTAAAGTATGTATTTATGGAACAGAGTTGGAGGGGTGGAGCGAGAGAGAGAGACAGAGAGAGAGAGAGAGAGAGAGACAGGACGCCAGGGCCTCACGGGCACATGCGATGCCGGGACCCAATTCTGGACTCACGTCTATGTCCTCAAGCACTGAGCCGCGTCCCAGACTGAGGTGAGATGGTTTAAAAGAAACCAGAGACATGGTCCCAAGACGTGTCGTCCTTGAAAGTTTCTGAGGACGTGTGACGTGGTTCAACCCGGGTTTTAGGGGGAAACTCAGTCATATGACGGAAGGGTCACTTCCATCAGGAGACGGTTCTTGACACAGTTTTGTTTGTTGGTTTGGTTTTGTTTTGAAGAGAGAGAGGGAGAAGTTGAACCCAAGCCTCAGTCGTGTCACCCTCTGGCCCCAGACATTTCTGAGCACACAGCCTCACTGCGAGTGTGGCCTCCTCAGTCAGCCTGTGGTCAGCCGGGCCCCAAGGTTCCCGGGACGGGCAGCTGGCCCCAGCTCGTGGGTGCCAGGCTCAGAGAGAGAGGCCGCGGGGACGTCTCCTCCTCAGGCGTGATGTCGATAAGGGGCTTCCTGAGCCCCCTCCTCTGGCGAGGGAGCCCATCGCTGATGTGACAAGCTCACCTGCGACAGCGCTGGTGTTCAGTGCCACCAACCATTCAGCGGGCACCGAGCTCCACTCGCACTGCTAGTGTCAGACGGTGACACCCCCAGTGGAGGCTGAGGGCTGACACCCTGCCGGCCTTGGCAGAGCTGAGCAGAGTGGCTTGTCCCCAGGGTGCTTCTCAGAGAGCAGACACCATGGGGCGTCACAGTGCCTCCCCGAGAGGGCAGCCCCTCAGTTCCCTTCAGAGCCTCCCCCGTAGTCACTTCTCGGTGCCAAACACCTTGGGGAGCCTGCCTGCCACTGCTAATGTCGGGGTGCTGTTCCTGGCTCCCTGGACTCCATCTGGTTTTAAGCCTGGGCCGGCTTCCTCAGTCTCCAGCACACTGTCCCGGGGCCCCACATGTCACCGGGGGAGGATGTAGGTGTCCCTGGGTCACTGCAGGCCACGCTGTAGGCCGAGAGGAGGCCCAGGCAGAGCCACACACCCAGGATGAGGCCCAGGAACGAGAAGCAGCTAGGACCTGGGAGGGGACACGCAGGCCTGGAGGAGGGGACAGGTACAAGGGGACCCAGGCGGGCGTCTAGGGACTGACATGTGAAAGACCAGGCCATCGCCCCTGGGTGGGCCCGGGGTGGGGGGCTGGCACAGGGATGGGCTGGCACAGGGACATCAGAGGGAGAGAAGAGGCAGGATTTGGCTCGGGGACTCCAGCTACCCCATCCCTGATGGCAGCCGGCTCTGGGGAGCACGAGGCCAGCCCCCACACTTGGCCTGTGTACCGTGCTGAGGAAGGGCTGTAAATGCCGTCCCCACAGACAGGAAGGACTGTGGCCCGGTGTGGAGCTGCCAAGCACCGGGGACCCACTGCGGCGGGTGGCTGTGTCGGCCCCCAGGAGGGAGGCTGGGCAGGCAGGGCTCAGGGAGGCACTTGGCACGGGTGAGGGTGGGGAAACCCTCGGAGCCAGAAGCTGGGCCTTGCTCAGCTCACATCCCGGTGGAGTGTGGGGCTCCCCGAGCCCATGGAGGGGCCACAGAGTTGGACGTCCTGGGGGCCTTGTTGCCCCAGGAGCAGACGCACCCTGGGTGTGTCCTTGGTGCAAGGCTGCACCCAGCTTCCTCTGTGGGCCTCCGGGGTGGAGGGGCCCAGCGCTTAAACCTGCCTGACTCCACGCAGCCCCGTCCCTGCCCACCAGATCTGTCCTGATGCTTCAGAGGCAGAAAGGAGAATGGAAGAGACAGACAGACAGACAGACAGACAGACAGACAGACAGGAGAGACACCACAGCACCACGCCAGCACCCGCGGGATCCCACTCGTCTGTCAGTTAGCATGCCAAGGTGTGCACTCCACCCTGAGCTGTTGCCAGGCTCGCCCTCCTCTCAGCACCCTGGAGGGTGCCGCCCTCTCCCCCTCCCGGCTCGCAGGTGAGGCCAGAAGACTGGGGCTGAGAGGAGGCGTTCCAGAAAGTTCTGAGAGAGACAGGCGAGGGGAAGGATCTCTGTTCCTTTAGTATTGGCTGAAGAATTCGAGGAGTTGGGGCTTTGGGGCTCATTCTGGAGGGCGAAGGAGGTGCCTGGTCTGGCGGCCCAGTCTCTGAGGGCCACGGCCCAGACACCTCCCAGGGCTGAGCCGGGGACAGTCCCCGGACACAGCAGTGGGCTGGGGACACTGAGGGGCACTAAGCTGCCTGAGCGATGGGTGCTGGGGCGGTCTCCTCGCCTGCTCCGCGGCTCACGGATCCATCGCGGGCTCCTGTGAGAAGCTGGATGGACCTCCTCAGACGCAGTCATTACCCAGCCTGCAATTAGCTCCCGGCACTCAGCCTGAAAATTGCCACACTTTATTTTTAATTTAAGCTCTTTCCTGATGGGGTTCGTCCTCTTGAAGGTTTGCAAGCACATCTGGCCGTGCCAGTTCTAAACACACACACGCCTCGCTCCCATTTTTCTTGGAGGAACCGGTCTCTGAGGCGCCGGGGTTCTGAGGAGACGGAAGGCTGGCAAGGCGCCCTTCCATCCAGAGTCGCGAGCCCTGGCGTGTCCCCATTTCCTGGAGCCAATGTCACCTGCTCTGCATTTGCCAAGGAGCAAGTGGAGTGGGGAGGCCCCCCATCTAGAGAGCACGCCTACCCACGCGGAAGGACCCGGGTTCAAGTCCCCGTCCCCACCTGCGGGGAGAAGCTGCAGGAGTGGTGGAGCAGGGCTGCAGGGGTCTCTCTGCCTCCCTCTCTCCTTCTCTGTCTCTGATCAAAGGGAAGACCCTGAGCACTGCCGGCCCTGGGGCCCCGTCCCTGGGAGCAGGGAGCAGGGGTGAGTCCGGCGCTGTCCCTCCTCAGTCCAACCAAGCTGACCGGGGGCCCGGGGCCATGTCCAGGATGGGGGGGTGGGGGCCATGTCCAGGCACAGACTGCAGGACGCGTGGGGGCCATGTCCAGGCACAGACTGCAGGATGGGGGGCCATGTCCAGGCACAGACTGCAGGATGGGGGGCCATGTCCAGGCACAGACTGCAGGACAGGGGGGCTGGGGGCCATGTCCAGGCACAGACTGCAGGATGGGTGGGGGCCATGTCCAGGCACAGACTGCAGGATGGGTGGGGGCCATGTCCAGGCACAGACTGCAGGACAGGGGGGCTGGGGGCCATGTCCAGGCACAGACTGCAGGACAAGGGGCCATGTCCAGGCACAGACTGCAGGACGCGTGGGGGCCATGTCCAGGCACAGACTGCAGGACAGGGGGGCTGGGGGCCATGTCCAGGCACAGACTGCAGGACGGGTGGGGGCCATGTCCAGGCACAGACTGCAGGATGGGGGGCCATGTCCAGGCACAGACTGCAGGACAGGGGGGCTGGGGGCCATGTCCAGGCACAGACTGCAGGACGGGTGGGGGCCATGTCCAGGCACAGACTGCAGGACTAGGGGGCTGGGGGCCATGTCCAGGCACAGACTGCAGGACGGGTGGGGGCCATGTCCAGGCACAGACTGCAGGACGGGGGGCCATGTCCAGGCACAGACTGCAGGACGGGTGGGGGCCATGTCCAGGCACAGACTGCAGGACGGGGGGACATGTCCAGGCACAGACTGCAGGACAGGGGGGCTGGGGGCCATGTCCAGGCACAGACTGCAGGACGGGGGGCCATGTCCAGGCACAGACTGCAGGACGGGGGGCCATGTCCAGGCACAGACTGGAGGACGGGAGGCCATGTCCAGGCACAGACTGCAGGACGGGGGGCCATGTCCAGGCACAGACTGCAGGATGGGGGGGGGCCATGTCCAGGCACAGACTGCAGGACAGGGGGGCTGGGGGCCATGTCCAGGCACAGACTGCAGGACGGGGGGACATGTCCAGGCACAGACTGCAGGACGGGGGGCCATGTCCAGGCACAGACTGCAGGACGGGGGGCCATGTCCAGGCACAGACTGCAGGATGGGGGGCCATGTCCAGGCACAGACTGCAGGACGGGTGGGGGCCATGTCCAGGCACAGACTGCAGGACGCGTGGGGGCCATGTCCAGGCACAGACTGCAGGATGGGGGGCCATGTCCAGGCACAGACTGCAGGACGGGTGGGGGCCATGTCCAGGCACAGACTGCAGGACGGGGGGCCATGTCCAGGCACAGACTGCAGGACGGGTGGGGGCCATGTCCAGGCACAGACTGCAGGACAGGGGGGCTGGGGGCCATGTCCAGGCACAGACTGCAGGACGGGTGGGGGCCATGTCCAGGCACAGACTGCAGGATGGGGGGCCATGTCCAGGCACAGACTGCAGGACTAGGGGGCTGGGGGCCATGTCCAGGCACAGACTGCAGGACGGGTGGGGGCCATGTCCAGGCACAGACTGCAGGACGGGGGGACATGTCCAGGCACAGACTGCAGGACAGGGGGGCTGGGGGCCATGTCCAGGCACAGACTGCAGGATGGGGGGCCATGTCCAGGCACAGACTGCAGGACGGGGGGCCATGTCCAGGCACAGACTGCAGGACAGGTGGGGGCCATGTCCAGGCACAGACTGCAGGACGGGTGGGGGCCATGTCCAGGCACAGACTGCAGGATGGGGGGCCATGTCCAGGCACAGACTGCAGGACAGGGGGGCTGGGGGCCATGTCCAGGCACAGACTGCAGGACGGGTGGGGGCCATGTCCAGGCACAGACTGCAGGACTAGGGGGCTGGGGGCCATGTCCAGGCACAGACTGCAGGACGGGTGGGGGCCATGTCCAGGCACAGACTGCAGGACGGGGGGACATGTCCAGGCACAGACTGCAGGACGGGTGGGGGCCATGTCCAGGCACAGACTGCAGGACGGGGGGACATGTCCAGGCACAGACTGCAGGACAGGGGGGCTGGGGGCCATGTCCAGGCACAGACTGCAGGACGGGGGGCCATGTCCAGGCACAGACTGCAGGACGGGGGCCATGTCCAGGCACAGACTGCAGGACAGGGGGGCTGGGGGCCATGTCCAGGCACAGACTGCAGGACGGGGGGCCATGTCCAGGCACAGACTGCAGGACGGGGGGGCTGGGGGCCATGTCCAGGCACAGACTGCAGGACGGGGGGGCTGGGGGCCATGTCCAGGCACAGACTGCAGGACGGGGGGCCATGTCCAGGCACAGACTGCAGGATGGGGGGCCATGTCCAGGCACAGACTGCAGGACGGGGGGCCATGTCCAGGCACAGACTGCAGGATGGGGGGCCATGTCCAGGCACAGACTGCAGGACGGGGGGCCAAGTCCAGGCACAGACTGCAGGACGGGGGGCCATGTCCAGGCACAGACTGGAGGACGGGAGGCCATGTCCAGGCACAGACTGCAGGACGGGGGGACATGTCCAGGCACAGACTGCAGGATGGGGGGGGGCCATGTCCAGGCACAGACTGCAGGACAGGGGGGCTGGGGGCCATGTCCAGGCACAGACTGCAGGACGGGGGGACATGTCCAGGCACAGACTGCAGGACGGGGGGCCATGTCCAGGCACAGACTGCAGGACGGGGGGACATGTCCAGGCACAGACTGCAGGACGGGGGGCCATGTCCAGGCACAGACTGCAGGACGGGTGGGGGCCATGTCCAGGCACAGACTGCAGGACGCGTGGGGGCCATGTCCAGGCACAGACTGCAGGATGGGGGGCCATGTCCAGGCACAGACTGCAGGACAGGTGGGGGCCATGTCCAGGCACAGACTGCAGGATGGGGGGCCATGTCCAGGCACAGACTGCAGTACTAGGGGGCTGGGGGCCATGTCCAGGCACAGACTGCAGGACGGGTGGGGGCCATGTCCAGGCACAGACTGCAGGATGGGGAGCCATGTCCAGGCACAGACTGCAGGACTAGGGGGCTGGGGGCCATGTCCAGGCACAGACTGCAGGACTAGGGGACTGGGGGCCATGTCCAGGGCACAGACTGCAGGATGGGGAGCCATGTCCAGGCACAGACTGCAGGACTAGGGGGCTGGGGGCCATGTCCAGGCACAGACTGCAGGACTAGGGGGCTGGGGGCCATGTCCAGGCACAGACTGCAGGGCAGGGAGGCTGGGGGCACTGTGATCCCCCATCTCACTGTCTGACCTCTGACCACAAGGCTGGGGGGCTGGGACCCCACCCCCACCTGCAGTGACAAGCCGCTGGTCCCCACATCAGCCACCCTGCAGGGAAGCCCTCTGTGGGGCTCCTTCACCCCCTAACCCCAACCCAGGGCAGAACCCTCCCCATCCCTGCCTCCCACAGTGTCTCTGTCTGTCTGCCGTCTCCCCAGAAGTCACGGGACACCCTTGCTTTCTCCATGGGAGGAGGGTGCCCTGATTCAGCCAGCACCCCACCCTGATGGAGTTTGGGGGTCTGGAACCTTCCGGAGGTCTGTCTGTCACCTGGCCGTCCGCTGTCCACTCAGCTGCGGCTGCAGGGGCCGCATTGCTGGAGTCGGGCTGTAGAGACTGAGGGGGCAGGGACCTTCCCCGTGACAGCTCCCCCAGGCCCAGCTCAGCCTCACTGCTGATGCAGAGTTGAAGAGGAACAGCCAGCAGCCCCAGAGAGGCAGCAAGCAGCGTGTGACAGTCACCAGCAGCAGGGACAGGCTGTCCCCAAGGAGCTGGAGGTGGCGCCATCCCCGGACTCTCCTGACACCCGGCCAGAGAAGCAGCAGGGAGCCCTCTCCCCAGCTGGCGGGGGCGGGGGTGGCCGTGGTCACAGGAAGCGTGGGGGTCTCTGGGAGTCCCCGGACCCCAGCGTGGCCCAAGGACACGGGGCCGGCAGGGCTGCTGGCCCCTCGCTGTGGGGTTTCTGCCCCACCTGCACCCTCCTCCAGGGGGTCCAGCCCTGTCCAGGGGGGAGGTGGACTGACTGACCCCCTCAGCATGTGTCCCACTCAGACGTCACCCCCAGGAGGTCCCAGTGACCCCCTCAGACTCCCAGGACCCGTGTTTTCACCCCAGTTCTGGAGAGAAGGGCCACGCACAGCAAGAGTGACAGCGGACGGTCACAGGGAGAGGGACACCGTCCTGTGAGCCCACGCCCAGCCCCCATGCCTGGCCCCACACGCACCCCACGGCCCCATTTTGTTTAGCTGGAGGCCCGAGTTCCGACTCTTCTCGGCCCGCCTTGCTCCCTGTTCCTCCTAAGCCTGTGTTTCCTCGCCCCGGACTCCCATCCCGATGGCCCGGCTGGAGTTTCCGCCGCAGCCCACATCCATCAGCCAGGACACCCACGCGAGAAGATTGACACGGCCCTCATCCCACCAGGCTCCGCAGGAGGGGCAGGGACACATGACAGCAGCACGTGTGAGCGTGTGTGTGTGTGTCTGTCTGTGCCTACATGTGTCTGTGTGTCTGTCTTTGTGTGTCTGTGTTTTTTCCTGTGTGTGTGTGTCTGTCTTTCTGTGTGTGTGTCTGTCTCTCTATGTCTATGTTTGTGTGTCTGTTTACTGTGTGTATGTCTGTGTATCTGTCTTTGTGTGTCTGTCTTTGTGTGTGTGTGCCTGTGTCTTTGTGTGTGTGTCTGTGTGTCTTTGTGTGTGTGTCTGTTTTCTGTGTGTGTCTCTGTGAGTATGTCTGTGTGTCTTTGTGTGTGTGTCTGTTTTCTGTGTGTGTGTCTGTTTTCTGTGTGTGTCTCTGTGAGTGTGTCTGTGTGTCTCTGTGTGTGTGTCTGTTTTCTGTGTGTGTCTCTGTGAGTGTGTCTGTGTGTCTCTGTGTGTGTGTCTGTTTTCTGTGTGTGTGTCTCTGTGAGTGTGTCTGTGTGTCTTTGTGTGTGTGTCTGTTTTCTGTGTGTGTGTGTGTGTGTGTGTGTCTGTTTTCTGTGTATATGTGTGTCTGTTTTTTCTCTGTGTGTGTGCCTGTGTGTACGTGTGTCTTTGTGTGTGGGTGTGTCTGTTTTCTGTGTGTGTGTGTGTGTGTGTGTGTGTGTGTGTGTGTGTGTGTGTGTGTGCCTGTGTGTTTGTCAGCCAGTAGTTGTTCCTTGTTCTTGGAGGTGCTGTCACTAAACCTGGGCAGCTTTTCAAGTCTCAGTTGTGGGATTTGCAGGGGATCAAAACGCAACCTTCCACAGTGGGCTGGGTCACTTCCCATCACAGGCAGCCGGCTTGTCTGTAATGAGAGGAGGCCGCTGCTGCCAGGGCTGGGGAGGGGGCCCAGAGCGCTGGGGGGGCGGGGAGCACCGTGGGCAGCTCTGCTGCAGCCGGAGTCCAGGGACACAGACCCCCAGCCTGCAGAAGTGTGCTCTGGGCAGAGTGCTCTCACACACACACTCACACACACTCACACTCACACACACACACACTCACTCACACACACTCACACACGCACACACACACTCACACACACTCACACACGCACACACACACACTCACTCACACACACTCACACACGCACACATACACTCACACACACACACTCACACACCGACTCACACACTCACACACACTCTCACACACTCACTCACACACACACTCACACACACACTCACACACACACACACACTCACTCACACACACACACACACTCACTCACACACACACACACACACACACTCACACACACTCACTCACACACTCACTCACACACACACTCACACACACACACACACTCACACACACACTCACACTCACACACACACACACACACACTCACTCACACACACACTCTCACACACTCACTCACACACACACTCACACACACACTCACACACACACACACACTCACTCACACACACACACACACTCACTCACACACACACTCACACACACACTCACACACACACACACTCACACACACACACTCACACACACACTCACACACACTCACACACACACACTCACTCACACACACACACACTCACACACACACACACACACACACTCACTCACACACACACTCACACACACACACACACTCACACACACACTCACACACTCACACACACTCCAGCGGGTGGCCTGTGAGAGGCGCCGCCCGGTGAGGCCAGTGGCCAGGAAGGACACAGAGTCAGGACAGGGCTGCCCCCAGAGGGGCAGGGACAGTGCAGGCTGAGGTCTGGTCAGGAGGACGGTGTTCCTGCCCCCAGAGGGAGCCGTGTCCCCCCAGAGGGGCCGCGAGCTGTCCTCCTCTTCGAAAGGCCGGGACACACGTCAGGGGGACCCCCGTGGCCCCGCGCTGGGCACTACAACCAGCAGGGGAGGGACCGTCCTGAACCGGGCACCTGCTGGGGTGAGGGCAGGAGAGCCGCCGGAGACTGGGGGCCCCGGGCTTGCCCTGACCTCCAGGCTGAACCTCTGCCCCTTCTCACCTGGAAGCAGCACAGAAGGTTCCAGAAGCCCGTGAGCCCAGAGGGTCACACGCACGCTCCGGTGTCTGTCACGCCTGCCTGTCCCATCCGCGTGGGCTGGGCTGTGAAGGGACACCCCCCCACACCCCCCCAGCCTCTGCTCTGGCCCTGGGGAGGGGGCCCGGGGAGACCCATCTGAGTGGGGCCCCAGAAACGGGGAGCTGCGCGTCTGGGGGGGCTGGCTGGGCGGCGGAGGGGGACACAGGGCCTCCCAGGTCTGGAGCAAAGCCAGCGGTGGCAGAGGCCGCAGACGGAGGAGCGCACAGGCTGCCTGCCCCCTGCTTCTAGACGCTCGTGAGGTCCCCATGATGCGTGGGTCGGGCAGCCGGCCTCCTCTCTCCCGCTAATCAGGACAGCGGCTCCCAACAGCTCACCCCACCCCGCCCCCGCCTGACTCTGAGCCCTCCGTGCAAACAGCGCGTGAAATGGGGATGGCTTTCCTCCTCGCCGTGATCTGGAAACAGGGACAGAGCTTAATCCCCTGTGTCTGAGAAGCCGCCAAATGACTGTGATCACAGCACAGCCAGGAAGCAGCTCTGCAATGAGACCATCAGAGCAGAGTCTGGTTCCCTCTCAGAGGAAAGAACCAGCCCAGATTCCGGAACCAGGCCCCCCAGAAGGGCCAGGATGCCCTGAGCCCACCCCCAAGGACACTTCTTCCTGGAAGCCTTCCCAGCCCTCCAATGCCACAGTCCTGGGGGGCATCCCATGCTCCGGAGAGCCAGGTTTGGAGGAGACCCAGAGCTTAGCCCTGGTGCTGCCCGGTGGACACCAGCGTCCCTGGGTCAGCGTGAACGAGTCTGGGCTCTCTTGGCCTGCTGGCATGTCACCGAGAGGTCAGAGGACAAGAGGACTCAGACAAGGGGGAGAAACTTCCCTCAAAGGGACAGCAAGACTTAACGTCAGAATGCTGTCCCCAGGTTGGGGTGCGGGTGTGGGGGGCTAGGGGGCAGTCCTGGGCAGGACGGGTGGGGGGAGGCATCTGGGGACAGAGTCCTCAGTGTCCAGCTGGGATGGATCCCCACCCAGGAGACCTGTGTCCTTGTGTCCTTGTGTTCCGTCTGTGACCAGCAAGTGGCACACTGGTCCCCACCCCACCCTCTGCTCTGGAACTGACACTCGCCCGCGGGCTTGGAGAAAGGGGACGAGTGACCCCGAGGGCCAGGAGGGAGGAGAGAGGTTACCGTGGGTGTGGGAGATACTCACCGTCACCCCAGTGCCATGGAGCCTGAGCGGTCACTGTTCCCAGGCTGGGAGACAGGAGCACAGCCCTCGGGGTCCCTGTGACCCCGGGAGGCCCACTGGTGACACACGGGCTCTGTCTGCCCCAGGCTCAGGGTCAGCGGCCCAGCGGCACCTCTCTCGGCTGGCCTGCAGGCCTGCAGTGTTCCAGAACTTTCCTCTGTGCTGCTGTCTGCCAGCCTGTGTTGACCTCCGTCCCCAGATGAGCTCTGCTTTTAGAATCGCAGGCAGCCCAAAGGCCACTGCTGGCTATGGCTGAGCCCAGAAGTGTCGACAGTCAGGGCCCTGCCCCTTGTCCCAGGAAGCTGGGGAGGGGTGTGCAGTGGAGGGTCAGGGCCCTGCCCCTTGTCCCAGGAAGCTGGGGAGGGGTGTGCAGGGGAGGGTCAGGGCCCTGCCCTTTGTCCCAGGAAGCTGGGGAGGGGTGTGCAGGGGAGAGTCAGGGCCCTGCCCCTTGTCTCAGGAAGCAGGGGAGGGGTGTGCAGGGGAGGGTCACAGGAATTGGGGGTCAAGGCAGGGTGTGTGTGGTAGCACACACAGGCCCCCCAGCCTCCTGCTCAGAACGAGCGGTCAGTTCCAGCAGGAGCCCTGGGATGCCATGCCCAGACCAGCTGCAGTGGGTGAATCTGGGGTGCCCTGGCATGGGAGAGGTGCAGGCTGGGAGCTGGGGGTGGTCTGAGGACAGGAACCGCTCCTGGTGCGGAGGCCGCCCGTGGCCACCCAGGCAGGGCCCAAGAGCTGCCCGGCGCATCAGGCCCTGGCCTGTCCCCAGCCCTGACAGAGACAGGTCACCGTGGCCCCTGCAGAGAGGGGTGACCAGAGCCACGAGCTCCCTCTCCAAGCCCAGCCGCAGAACCTCCTGGCGGTGGGGTGTCACTGGCCACCAGGTGGACCCGTGACGGCGCTGCTGACCAGAGAGGCCAGTCCTGTGGACACCTCTGTCGTGCGCCGTGGGCCACGGCTCTCCGGGTCAGTGTCACCTCAGGTGTGGGGCTCGGGGAGCTCAGGGCAGGTGCCATCAGCACCCTGGGGGTCGCGGGCAGAGCCACTGTGCCCGGCCGGCCCGGGCCAGCCTGTCCCCACGAGAGCCGGCCGCGTCTGGTGCCTCTGACGTGAGCAGAGCGTGTCCAGGGCATCTGTCTCCATCGTTACCGGCCGTGTGTCCCTTTAGCTCTGAGCCAAATGGCATCGGGGCTGGCTAGTCGGGAGCGCCAGATGTCCTGCCCAGCTCAACGCCGCCTTAATGGAGCGGCACCAGCACCAGCTGCTTCAGGGCTGTCCCCTCGTCTGTCTGGGCGTGGAGGGCAGCTCTGCCTGGGCTTCTGGACACCCACTGCCCCTCCCCTCCACCCCCTGCCCATCCCCGGCACCCACAGCCCCTCCCCTGCAAACCCGCCCCTCCCCTGCACCCCCTACTCCTCCCCTGCACCTACAGCCCTCCCCTCCACCCCCTGCCCATCCCCTGCACCCCCTGCCCCTCCCCTGCACCTACAGCCCCTCCACTGCACCTACAGCCCTCCCCTGCAACCCCTGCCCATCCCCTGCACCCACAGCCCTCTCCTGCACCCCCACCCCCTCCCCTGCACCTACAGCCCCTCCCCTGCCAGCCCTGCTCCTCCCCTGCACCCACAGCCCTCCCCTGCACCCTCTGCCCCTCCTCTGCACCCCCTGCCCCTCCCCTGCACCCACAGCCCTCCCCTGCACCCCTGCCCCTCCCCTGCACCCTCTGCTCCTCCTCTGTACCCCCTGCCCCTTCCCTGTACCCACAGCCTTTCCCTGCACCCCCCTGCCCCTCCTCTGCACCCCCTGCACCCACAGCCCTCCCCTGCACCCCCTGCCCCTCCCCTGCACCCACAGCCCTCCCCTCCACCCCTGCCCCTCCCCTGCACCCACTGTCCCCACGTCTCACAGGAAAGTCCCCCCCACCTACACAGCGAGCCCCACCATCGTGTGCCCGGAGCTGGTCCCAGTCCCACCAGAGCCGAGGGGTCACTCCCCCTTGATCAAGAGGGAAGAGAAGGGCCAGGAGAAGCAGCAGAAACACGGCAGGAGGGACGGTCCACTCAGGAGGCGGGACGCAGCTCAGGAAGCAGAAAGGCTGGGCCGGGGGAAGGAGAGGTGGGTGAGTGTGGGGGCTCAGGAGACCTGCCACACACGCCCGCCCGCCCTGCCGGCACAGCCAAGCTGGCAAGAGGCACAGCTGAACCACACTGGTCTGGGCACAAGAGACCCGGGTCCCAGGGATCAGTAGACACAACGCATCTGACCTCGGAGAAGTTGGCTTCCCCCAGAGAGCAAATGTGACCACTGAGAAGCTCTCCCCTTTCCCTCTCGGTTTCTGGGGGGCTCCACCCAACAAATAAATAAAGATAAAATTCAAGACATCGCTAGAAAAGCAAATACAAGAATTATTGGGGTCTCAGAAGGAGAGGAGAGAAGGAAGGGACAGATACCATATTCAAAGAAAGCACGGCAGAAACTTTTCCAGATCCGGGATGTGGTCAGGATGTAGAAGCCCAGGCAAGGTCAGGTGTGGATTTTTCCTTAATAGTTTTATTTATGATTAGATACAAGCAGAGAGCAACTGAGGGGGAGGGAGAAGGAGGGAGGAAAGAGGCCTGGGGACACCTGCAGCCCTGCCTCACTACTCACGAAGCTTCCCTGCAGGTGGGGACCGGGGCTTGAACCAAGGTCCTCGCGCTCAACCAGGTGGGTCCCGGCCCAGCCCCTGGATACGGTTGTTCAGGAAGCAGAGAGAAATCCCAAATTCCTGAGCCCAAACAGACCTCTGCCAAGACACATCATAGTGAAACAATCAGAAGTCGGGACAGAGGGAAAAGAGTTGCAAGCCACCGAGGAAAGAAGGGAGTGCTGTCCAGGGCCGGCACAGTCAGACTCGCGCCAGGACGCACGGAGGCCGGGAGAGTGAGATGCCATGTCCGAGGCCGCCAGCCACACGTGTCCCGGCGAGACCGTCGGCCATGAACACAGCGACACCTCAGGGCTCAGAGAAGGAAGCTGGCCACCGTGAGACGGGCCAGAGGCACGAGCCAAGGATGCACAGACGTGCTTCAAGCAGAGAGGGGAGGAAGGCGGACAGAGGAGGTCCAGGAGGTGCACCAAGGCCATGCAGCAAACGACACTCCCCTGGTTCCTCACTGTGCAGGGAGGCCCGCCGCAGTAGGCACCGACACGTCGGCCCGCAGACAGGCCTCCCTCCTCTCCGGTGCCTCCCAATCTTTCCGACTGTTCAGGTTTTTCTCCTCCTCCGTATCATGCGTGACACCTTGAGGTCCTTCCGTTTGGTGTTTGTGTTCAAGGACTCTTGTCAATGGAGTTTATATCTGTTGCCAAATGGCCTGAAAGACAGCCGCCAGATGGTTCTGCTCATACAAGGGATATAAAGAGACGAAACACATGAACTTGTTAAAAACGGGAGGAAGGCAGTCAAACTGTCACTGAGACTTTGTGAGAATTATGGCGATTATCCTGGGGGAGCGGGAGGTTCAGGGGCAGGGAGGGGCCAGGACAATGGCGGCGAGTGCGGCATGGAAACATTCTCTGTCACCTCAGGGCCTAGCCAGGTAAAATTAGAACAACAAATACGGCACCTGACACAGTCAGGGTCTGCAGAGAAGAAAGAGAAAGGTGTGCGGATGTACCTGGGGAGCACAGCCAGGTGGCCAGCTCGGAGGGGGCGCCCTAGACTCACCCCAGGGAGCGGGGCCACACCTCACCCCCCCACGGGCTCCCGGCCCACCCTGCCCGCACGGGGAGGGGTCAGAGCGTCTCCTCAGCACACAGGCTGGCAGGAAGCGTGATCCCAGGCCCGCTGCTTGGGTGCCCGTCCTGCAGGGCATCCACAGGAGGTCGCCAGTGCAGAGGCACCCAAGAGCAAGCGGCCACCGCCAGGGAGGCGGCTCAGTGGGTAGGGCACAGACTTGATCCCTGGAGTCTCCGGCGCTGGAGCCACTCTGGTGGCTCCCTCTCTCCTCTTCTCGCTAATGGATGATTAGAAAAACACGTAAGCCAGCAAAATAAATGTTCAATGTTTTACTTTCCATGGGAGACATAATAGATTCTCTAAATGTCTAGGACAACTCTATTATGGGACCATATACTGAATAAAGTCATAAAAAGCCTGGAGCCTGGACTGCACGATCTGAGGAAATAAACATAATAAAATGGATTCTGGGGGCAGGGTGGCGGCGCATCTGGTTGAACACGCGAGGACCCGGGTTCAAGTCCCTGGTCCCCACCTGCAGGGGGAAAGCTTCACGAGTGGTGAAGCGGGGCTGCAGGGGTCTCTCCGTCTCTCCCTCTCTCTACCTCCCTCTCCCTCTCAATTTCTCTCTGTCTCTACCCAATAATAAATTAATCAAAATACAATTTACAAAGGAAGGATGGCTTCTGGGGCAGGAGAGGCTCCGCCGGGAAGGAGGGAGCCTGCTTCCACCCCCACAGCCCGGGTCTGAGCCCCCAGCTCTGGGGGAGATTGTACGCGGCATCTCTCCTTTCTCTGTCTCTGCCCCTCCCTTCCTGCCTGCAGAATGTCGTCCAGAGCGGTAAAACCCTCCTGAGGACAAAAAGATTATACACACTGTCCTTCTCGAAGATGAAAGAACAACGAGATGAAGAAGGAATAGGAAACTGAGTGACAGATGTCCAGGGGAAACAGTCGGGGAACTGTCTCTGTCAGCAGAGAGCTCCAGGCCAGAGCGCAGAGGCCGGAGGACACTCAGCTGGGGAGGCACCTGCTTCACCCCCACGGCCCAGGCTCTGGGAAGCTTTGGCGCTGTGGTCTCTGTCCCTCTGTCTTTCTGCCTGTTCCTTTGTCTCGCTGTGCCTCTGTTCCTGTCTGTCCCTCTGTCTTTCTGCCTGTCCCGTTGTCTCTCTGTCCCTCTGTTCCTACCTGACCCTCTGTCTTTCTGTCTGTCCTTCTGTCTTATTGTCTCTCTGTCCTTCTGTCTCACTGTCCCTCTGTCTTTCTGTCTGTCCCTCTGTTCCTATCTGTTCCTCTGTCTTTCTTCCTGTCCCTTTGTCTCTCTGTCCCTCTGTTCCTACCTGTCCCTCTGTCTTTCTGTCTGTCCTTCTGTTTGTTCCTCATCCCTCTGTCTCACTGTCCCTCTGTCTGTCCTTCTGTCTTATTGTCTCTTTGTCCTTCTGTCTCACTATCCCTCTGTCTTTCTGTCTGTCCCTCTGTTCCTATCTGTCCCTCTGTCTTTCTGCCTGTCCCTTTGTCTCTCTGTCCCTCTGTTCCTACCTGTCCCTCTGTCTTTCTGTCTGTCCTTCTGTTTGTTCCTCATCCCTCTGTCTCACTGTCCCTCTGTCTTTCTGTCTGTCCCTCTTTCCCTCTGTCTATTCCTCATCCCTCTACCCCTCTGTCTGCCCTGTCCTTCTTTCCCTCATTTCTCTGTTCCTCTGTCCCTCTGTCCCTGTCTGTCTGTCCCATGTCCTTCTGTCTGGGAAGGCTGAGGCAGCCCTGCTTTCCCGTCTCTCCCTGGGTGCAGAGCCAACACGACGCCCTGGCCGTGTCCGCTATTTGCAAGTTTTCCAAGTGACATTGACTCTGAATTGTGAAATCTGAGCACAGTAGTGGTAGAGGAGAGACAGAGAGACAGAGAGAAGACAGAGAGACACCTGCAACTCTGCTCCACCACCTGTGAAGACCCCCACGCAGAGGGGCACTGAGGCTTGAACCCAGGTCTCTGCGCATGGCAGCGAGCGTGCTCTGCCAGGCGCCACCACCCAGCCCTCCTTCCCCTTTGGTTGAGGTGTGAGAGGGGCCAGATGCAGCTCCGCCAGGGGACCGCAGACTTACGGGGACCTGGGCCCACCCGGGCCGGCAGGCAGGAGCAGCACCGAGCCTGGGGTCCCGAGGGTGGGGGGCTGCGGTCTCTCCCTCACCTGGAAGGAAAAGAGAAAAGGGGAGAGGACGGGTGCAGCGGACCCCACAGGAAGGGAAGAAGCTGTCGTGCGGGCTCCAGGCCCGGCCGATGTCCACGCAGGACTCCTATCTGAGGGGCTGTGCTTTGGGCCGTGTCTGCGGGGCTGGGCTGGGCCACACGCGGCTGTGCAGACAGGGACCCGGGCTCCGGGCGCCGACCCAGCTGAAGCCAGGCCCACGCGTGCCCGTCGTGAAAGCTGGTCCCCTTGGGGCGTTTGGCTGTCCCCAGAACCTTGCTGGTCTCCTGGTCCCCTGAAGCCACTGGGCCGACCCGATCCCGTCCCCCAGAGGGGGGCCGTGGGCATGTCCGGTGCGGGGCTTGTGGGTGGTGGAGCCCGTCCTCGTGCCCACGCCTCTGTCACCTTGTCACAGGCGTCCCACGGCGGGCAGACTGCCGCGAAGCAGCAAATGCTATTTTTAGCTCAGCGCCCTCGTAAACGACGCTGCAAACGGCGTCTGTAAAATGACACGAGGTGAAGGAAAGCTGAGTCTTGGCGGGGAGCCGGCGGCTTTTATGTGAGAGAAACAGCAGCTTCCTGCAGCAGTTCGGGCTGACGTGCGGCCGGGCCGGGAGGGCGGACAGGGAGGAAGCTTGGTCTCTCCTCCTCCTCCTCCTCCTCCTCCTTCTCCTCCTCCTCCTCCTCCTCCTCCTCCTCCTCCTCCTCCTCCTTCTCCTCCTCCTCCTCCTCCTCCTCCTCCTCCTCCTCCTTCTCCTCCTCCTCCTCTTCTTCCTCCTCCTCCTCCCCCTCTTCCTTCTTCTCTTCCTTCTCCGTTTGTCACTACTTGGACTCTACAGTTCAAATAAGATTTTTCAATAGGAGAAGAGAGAAAGAGAAGACAGAATCCAAGCTCCATGCAGTGCCAGGGGCCCCAGGCCCACAGCGGGTCTCGGGCACGGCCAAGCAGACACCCTGTCCAGGTGAGCCGTCTTTCCGGCCCCGTCCCCCCGTCAGGGAGATGGGGAGACAGGGAGAGGCAGACAGTCCTACAGGGCACCCTCCAGAGGGGACCTGCTCACTGGAGCTCCTTGTGTGGGAGCCACTTTCCTGGAACACAAAGGCTCAGCACCCTGGGCCCCGTCACCCTCCACCCTGACCGGTCACCCTCCACCCTGACCGGTCACCCTCCACCCTGACCCGTCACCCTCCACCCTGACCCATCACCCTCCACCCTGACCCATCACCCTCCACCCAGACCCGTCACCCTCCACCCTGACCCATCACCCTCCACCCTGACCCATCACCCTCCACCCTGACCCGTCACCCTCCACCCTGACCCATCACCCTCCACCCTGACCCGTCACCCTCCACCCTGGCCCCAGTCTAGCCAGCCCCCTGTCACCCCAGCACCCCAGCCCCTGCAGCCCAGCCCCCGCAGCCTCCCCCACTCTTTCTGGAGAAGATGAAATGTGGACGTGGGGTCTGACAGAATTCTCTGAACAGAGGCAGAAGGAAATTAGCATATTAATTAAACACGACTATTAGCATACTAATTATAGCACTGGTACCTGCAGGAGCGGACGTCCGGCCCGGCCTCTGGGTGCAGGCGCAGGAGCCTGTGTGCCCTGGGCCACCGCTGGGCTCCGTGAGAGCCGTGCCTGGGAGTCAAACACGTGCTCCGTGCAAACACGGACTACAAGTCACAAGCGTCCCACACGCCAAAACATGCTACACAGCAAACATGGAACATGTCCACGACACTCATGAAGCTTCCTCCGTGCTCCAGTCGGGGCCCTGCCTGCCGACCCTCAGCCACCACCCTGCCCTCAGCCCCCCACCCCTTCCCCTGAGTCCCCCTCAGCCCCCACCCCTGCCCTCCCGGGTCCCTCTCAGCACCCCACCCCTGCCCTCCCGGGTCCCCCTCAGCCCCCACCCCTGCCCCCTGGGTCCCCCTCAGCCCCCACCTCTGCCCCCTGGGTCCCCCTCAGCCCCCACCCCTGCCCCATGGGTCCCCCTCATCCACCACCCCTGCCCTCCCAGGTCCCTCTCAGCTCCCCACCCCTGCCCTCCCGGGTCCCCCTCAGCACCCCACCCCTGCCCTCCTGTCCAGGTGGGCTCTTTGGGCTGCTCTGACTGGCTTGTCAGCCCAGTGCTGCGGCATCTCCCCACGTGGCCCCGGGTCTCCGGTGTGGGTCTCACACCTGCCCCAGAAAGTTGCCTTTTCAACTTCTACTAGGAGCACACACCCCCCCCATAGGTGGGGAGCCGAGGGCTTGAACCCGGATCCTTGCCGTGGGTCCTTGCGCTTTGTGCCGTGTGTGCTTAGCTGCCACGCTGCTGCTGTGAGGCCTTCCACCCGCCGGACAGGAGCTCCTCTCAGACCCACTGCAGACCCTCCTTTGCATCCTGGCTGGTCTTTATTTCTTCAGGCCTCCGCTGGCCAGCATCAAGGTGTCCGTGTGAATGAATTCCAACCCACTTTTATTTTCCGTCGCCGACCGTGAACGTCTAGTCCTTTTTTTTTTAATATTTTATTTATTTATTTATTGCCCTTGTTGTTTTATTGTTGTAGTTATTATTATTGTTGTTGTTGTTGGATAGGACAGAGAGAAATGGAGAGAGGAGGGGAAGACAGAGAGGAGGAGAGAAAGATAGACACCTGCAGACCTGCTTCACCGCCTGTGAAGCGACTCCCCTGCAGGTGGGGAGCCGGGGTTTGAACCGGGATCCTTATGCCGGTCCTTGTGCTTTGCGCCACCTGCGCTTAACCCGCTGCGCTACAGCCCGACTCCCGAACGTCTAGTCCTTTATCAAAGAGTGAACTGTCGCCAAACCCAAGGTCCTGAAAACACGTTCCTGACTTTTCCCCTTCGATTCCCGTAGCTCTAACCCGTGTCCCCTTCACTCGTGTCCGTACACAGGGCGCCGGCCTCTGAGCGTGTGTCTGTCCAGCTGTCTCACGGGCTGGAACGACAGGGAGACATTGAGACGTGAGGGGAGACAGAGGGAGAAAGACAGACAGACACCTGCTTCGCCGCCTGTGAAGCGACCCCCTGCAGGTGGGGAGCCGGGGCTCGAACCTGGGTCCTTCCACGTGGTGAGCTGTGTGTTGGACCAGGTGCGCCACTGCCTGCCCCGCCCCAGCAGGCGGTCTCCACACTGACACTCTGCAGGTGGGTGGCCCCCCTCGCGTGTGAATGTCCTCACTGCGGTCACGGCCCCTTTTGCAGCCCGACAGGCCCTGGGTGTGGACGAGAGTGAGCGGTTTCCAGAGTCTCCCGGGAGCCAGCTGTGGCTTAGTCAGATGTGCCGCACGCCTGTCTCCTGCTCCACTCGTCTCACTCCCCTTCTCCTGACCCCCGTCCCCCACTCTCTCTGGCTTCACCTTCTGAAGGTAGACTCGGCGATACGCCCCCACGGTCTCCTTGTTGGCCTTGGTGCCTCTCCTGCGGGTGGGTGTTGGCACGAGGCTCCTCTGAGGCCAGGCTCCGTATCTGTGCCACCCCCCGCCCCGACATTTCACTCCAGATGTTCTGTCAGCGCACAGCCGGCACCGTCTCCGTCTGCAGCTCCCTGTCCGTGTGACATCCCGCCTCGTGCTGTGGCCGCGCCGGTGTGTCAGCCGCCCTTGGGACCCGTGCCCCATGTCACTCACCCGCTCGCTGCCCTTTCTTGTCATTTTGCTGAGCCTGGGGCCTCGGGGAGACATGACCCAAAGACCCCAAGTGATTTTCCCTTCAGACAGAGACAGAAAGCAGAGGAGACGCTGCTTGTAGAGGCCGCTCTGGTGCAGGAGCCTTGCGGGACAGGCTCTACTTTCTGGAGAATGTTCCGGAACAGGGGCCGGAGCTCCCGCCCCTCCCCTCTCACCCTGAAAGTCACCAGCAGCCATCCAGCCCTTGGCGAGCACACAGAGCAGAAGAGGCATCCAGGAAGAGGAGTCTGTCCTTGACCGAAGAAGCAGAGAAGCTTATGTTCAGAAAAACAAAAACGAAAAAGATAAACTCCTCCTCTTTAAGGTCACAGAGGGTCAGTAATGACCCTGGAATGGGGGCAGAGAGACAGAGGGACAGAGGGGGAGAGGGACAGAGGGGGAGAGGGACAGAGGGGGAGAGGGACAGAGGGGGAGAGGGACAGAGGGGGAGAGGGACAGAGGATTAGTAATGACCCTGGAACAGAGGCAGTGGGGCAGGACAGCCTCTCCTGGGAATGCCGCTGCCACCCCCCCTCCTGGCCACGGGTGACTTTGCTCATGGTGTCCTAGCCAAAGGGGTGGGTGGCTGTCATTTCCACGAAGCTGCCCTCTGCCTCTCACCAGGGACTGAACTCAGGACCTCCTGCCTGCGAGGCTGGAGCTTTAGCAACTGCGCTACCTCCTGGGCCACCCTTTCACCAGCTGCAAAGAGGCAGAGAATCTGGAGGTGGCTCAGCAGGAGAGCGCGGGACTTGCATGCCTGGGCCCGCAGTTCAACCCTGAGCACTGTGTGTGTGAGAGCAGTGCTCTCTCTCCCTCTCACATAAAATTAAGTTTAAAAATAAATCACACTGGGGCCAGGCAATGGTGCGCCCAGTTAAGTGTATATATTCACCACGTGCAAGGGCGTGGGTTCGAGCCCTCGGTCCCCACCTGCAGGGAGGAAGCTTCACGAGCGGTGAAGCAGGTCTGCAGGCATCTCTCTGTCTCTCTCCCTCTCAATTTCCCTCTGTCCTATCCAACAAAAGCAGAAAGGAAAGAAAAAAAAGGACAAAGGTGGCCACCAGGAGCAGTGGATTCGGAATGCCAGCCCCAGCCCCAGCGATCGCCCTGGAGGCAACAGATAACAGAATAAGCCATTTGGTCGGGGTAGGGCTCGCCCCTCTCCCAGTCCAGCTTAGTGGGGGTGCAGGCGCGGCCACACTGTGTCACCTCCCAGACTGCAGGAGTCCCAGAAACACTCAGACCTGGGGGCCGCGGGCTTGGCCCCGGCACATCCCAGAAGCTCCTGCGGCCACAGGTCTCGCCGCAGTCTCTCCCCGTATCCTCACAGCTGTGTGCGTCTCCAGGATTCTTTCCCTCACAGCAGGCGTTTCAGGAGAAGACATGGGATTACCCCCTTGCCAAGTGGAACTCCGCTTTGGAAGGGAGAGAGGGAGAGGGAGAGGGAGAAGGAGGGAGAGAGGGAGAGGGAGAGGGAGGAGGAGGGGGTCTCCGCACCAAGAGCAGCTTAGGGTGAGGGAAATGGCTTCCCAGCACGGCCTGGACTCATGTCAGGACGGCTTCCATTGCCAGGGTGGGAAATTACTTCTCCCTGAAGCATGAGCAGAGAGCTCACCAGATGCTAATGCCAGGCCTGGAGCTGAGCCTGGGGCTGCCTGGAGCCTGCTGCCTCCCTCCCCAGCGCCCCCAAACTCAGTGAGGCAGAGTGTTGGCTTAAGGCAGCCCCCCCCACACCCCCACGGCAGCCTGGTGGCTTCCACATCAAAGGGAGAGAAAAAGCCAGCAGACAGCACAGCTGCCTCCTTGCCAGAGAGCCCTGCCTTGCTGCTTCCTCTCCAACCAGAGATTTCTTTCCCTGGTGGAAGCCGGGGCAGGGGGTGGCAAACACACCCTCATCCATCAAGGACACCTGTGGGGTCAGACTGCGGGAAGGTGTCACTATATAAAGGGACAAGCCCTTCCGTGCTCAGGGCTATTTGGGGATTCAAGGCCTCTGAGTCAACAATCTTGCATTTCCTGCATTAAACCTTGAGCTTAGAGAGAGAGACCTGCAGCCTCGCTCCAGCACACGTGAAGACTCCCCCCGCAGGTGGGGACCCAGGATTTGAACCTGGATTCTTGCTCATGGTAACATGTGTGCTTTGGGGGAGTGGCGCTGTCTACTGCCAGAGAATGAGCTCAAGGGTTCCTGAACATGGTGACATCACCAAGTCACCTCCTTGGCCCAGCGTTGACTACATCTGTAGAGAGAGGCAGAGACACCACCACACCCACCGTCACCTCAGGGTGCCTCTCCCTGCAGGGCTGCTGGCCGGGACACCCCCACACTGGCCCTGAGAACGGGGTGCTCTGCCAGGGCCCCAGTGCCAGCAACCCCTGCTGTGCTCCTGAGGACGCCCACCGGGGAGCCTCTCCCAGGGGCACCCTGCACCCCCGAGGCCCTGTCCACCCTCCCATGTGACTGCACCTCTGAGACCCAGCCCGCCCCACCTCTCCGGACTGCACCCCCAAAACCCTGCCCACCCCACCCTCTCCGGACTGCAGCCCCAAAACCCTGCCCACCCCACCCTCTCCAGACTGCACCCCCAAAACCCTGCCCACCCATCTTCTCGAGACTGCACCCCCAAAACCCTGCCCACCCCACCCTCTCCGGACTGTACCCCCAAAACCCTGCCCACCCCACCCTCTCCAGACTGCACCCCCAAAACCCTGCACACCCCACCCTCTCCGGACTACACCCCCAAAACCCTGCACACCCCACCCTCTCCGGATTGCACCCCAAAAACCCTGCCCACCCCACCCTCTCCAGACTGCACCCCCAAAACTCTGTCCACCCCACCCTCTCCGGACTGCACCCCCAAAACCCTGCCCACCCCACCCTCTCCGGACTGCACCCCCAAAACTCTGCCCACCCCACCCTCTCCGGACTGCACCCCCAAACCCTGCCCACCAACCCACTCCAGACTGCACCCCCAAAACCCTGCCGACCCACCCTCTCCAGACTGTACCCCCAAAACCCTGCTCACCCACTCAGGACTGCACCCCCAAAACCCTGCCCACCCCACCCTCTCTGGACTGCACCCCCAAAACCCTGCCGACCCACCCTCTCCAGACTGTACCCCCAAAACCCTGCTCACCCACTCAGGACTGCACCCTCAAAACCCTGCCCACTGTCTCCAGACTGTACCCCCAAAACCATGCCCACCCACCCTCTCCAGACTATACCCCCAAAACCATGCCCACCCCACCCCACCCACTCCGGACTGCACCCCAAAAACCCTGCCCACCCACCCTCTCCAGACTGCTCCCCCAAAACCCTGCCCACCCAGCCACTCGGGACGCCCTCTGAGGGACGGTCCTGGGAGCAGCAGCTGCCATACAGGACTTGCAGGGGCTCAGGACTGAGCGGCTGGCACCCCACGAGAGTGGCTGGCGGAACCCCGCTACTCCGCCCCCATGTCTGTCCAAGCGCCGCCAAGTCTGCGGGAGACCACTGAGACGGAAAAGAAAACAATTTTCCAGCCCAAATGAGCGCCGTAAACAAAGGGGGCGATTTGATGTGTTTGTTGAAAGCGGAATTTCTGCACCTTCAGCAGCCCGCCCACCCGGGGCCCGGCACCCACAGACCCCAGTCCCCAGCAGAGGGGCACAGGGCAGCCGCTAGGATGGGACGCGGACTCCCAGGTCCTCAGGGGCGCTCACAGGGCGCGGCTGAGCCCACGCACGGGCCGGGGCAGGACGCTGGGCAAGACTCGATGGCCAGAGGTCACAGACCCACAGAAGCCCCGGCTGTCCCAGAGCCACCGCTTACCAGGACCCAGCAGCCTGCTCCGAACCTGGAGGTGGGGGGCTGAGGGCTCCCAGGGTGAGGGGCAGGGCTGAGGGCTCCCAGGGTGAGGGGCAGGGCTGAGGGCTCCCAGGGTGAGGGGGCAGGTCAGAAGGCTCTCAGGCCCAAGGGTCAAGGCTGAGGGCTCCCCAGGTCCAAGGGCAGGGCTGAGGGGTGCCCAGGGTTCCGGGCTGAGGGGTCCCCTGCCCTCCCCTGTCCTGCCCTCCCCTCCCCTGCTCTAGCATTCTCTCCCCTGCCCTCCCCTGTCCTGCCTTCCACTGCCCTCCCATTCCCGCCCCTGCCCTCCACTGCCCTCCCCTGTCCTGCCCTCCCCTGTCCTGCCCTCCACTGCCCTCCCCTGCCCTCCCCTGTCCTGCCCTCTCATTCCCTCCCCTGTCCTGCCCTCCCCTGCCCTCCCCTGCCCTGCCCTCCCCTGTCCTGCCCTCCTGCTCAGGTCAGCCTGGGTGGAGATGTGGAACCCCAGACTCGCTGCAGCAAGCCCTGCACTCCACTGCTGCACGTCTCCCCAGGCCTGGGCGTGAACTTGTGAATCAGGGTTCAGGAGTGGGGAGTGGGGCCGGGGGTGGCCACCAGGCGCAGGTCAGGGAACTGGGAGAATGGCTGCCACCCCCTCGGTCCAGAACCCGCCTGAGGCTCACAGCACAGCACCGGCCCCCACGGCCACCCAGCCCGGACTCTGCATGGGGAGGGTGGGGGCGGAGCGCGGGGCTGTGGCTGCTGGGTGTCTCCTCTGCGCTCACGCCTGTTTGGACATCTGCATGAACGTGCACATCACCATGGAGACGGACAGACGCCCACAGGGACAGCAGGCGCCTGGCGGGCTGGGACTTGGCGCTCGCTCTGGGGGTGGGGAGCACAGAGTGAGGAGAGGGTACCGACACGGCCACACCCCCACGTCTCAGCAAGACCCACACTGAGAGTCTACACCCCACGTCACACCAAGACCCACACTGACAGTCTACACCCCACGTCACACCAAGACCCACACTGACAGTCTACACCCCACGTCACACCAAGACCCACACTGACAGTCTACCCCCCACGTCACACCAAGACCCACACTGTGAGTCTACACCCCACGTCACACCAAGACCCACACTGACAGTCTACACCCCACATCACACCAAGACCCACACTGAGAGTCTACACCCCACATCACACCAAGACCCACACTGTGAGTCTACACCCCACATCACACCAAGACCCACACTGTGAGTCTACACCCCACGTCACACCAAGACCCACACTGTGAGTCTACACCCCACATCACACCAAGACCCACACTGACAGTCTACACCCCACGTCACACCAAGACCCACACTGTGAGTCTACACCCCACGTCACACCAAGACCCACACTGTGAGTCTACACCCCACATCACACCAAGACCCACACTGACAGTCTACACCCCACGCCACACCAAGACCCACACTGTGAGTCTACACCCCACGCCACACCAAGACCCACACTGTGAGTCTACCCCCCACGCCACACCAAGACCCACACTGTGAGTCTACCCCCCACGCCACACCAAGACCCACACTGTGAGTCTACACCCCACGCCACACCAAGACCCACACTGAGAGTCTACACCCCACGTCACACCAAGACCCACACTGTGAGTCTACCCCCCACGTCACACCAAGACCCACACTGACAGTCTACACCCCACATCACACCAAGACCCACACTGTGAGTCTACACCCCACGCCACACCAAGACCCACACTGAGAGTCTACACCCCACATCACACCAAGACCCACACTGACAGTCTACACCCCACGTCACACCAAGACCCACACTGACAGTCTACACCCCACGCCACACCAAGACCCACACTGTGAGTCTACACCCCACGTCACACCAAGACCCACACTGAGAGTCTACCCCCCACGTCACACCAAGACCCACACTGAGAGTCTACACCCCACGTCACACCAAGACCCACACTGACAGTCTACACCCCACGTCACACCAAGACCCACACTGTGAGTCTACACCCCACGTCACACCAAGACCCACACTGACAGTCTACACCCCACGTCACACCAAGACCCACACTGTGAGTCTACACCCCACATCACACCAAGACCCACACTGTGAGTCTACACCCCACGTCACACCAAGACCCACACTGAGAGTCTACCCCCCACGTCACACCAAGACCCACACTGACAGTCTACACCCCACATCACACCAAGACCCACACTGTGAGTCTACACCCCATGTCCACAACTCTCAGAGCCATGCCCACAGCCCAGAGGCCCCACAGCTGGGACAGAGGAGCCCCCCAGTGCCCACAGCTCTGTCCTGAGCAAACCAGGGTCTGCTGGAAGCCCCGGGTCTGCCCTCTGAAAGGACTAAATAAAACCTTGCCCAGAGCTGCCAGTTACAGAGCCCTCTCCTGGGGTAGAGCAGGCAGGATTTCTCTCTCCTGAGACAGCTATCTCCCCTGGGACCCCCTCTCCCCTGGGGCCCCCTCACTCATGAGATGCCCAGTCTCCTGGGGTGCCTGATTCTCTTCCTCCTGGGATCCTATCTCTTCAGGGATCCCCTCTCATGATGAGATCCCATTACTCCTGTGATCCATAATCCCATGGAATGCCATCTCTCCTAGGGATCCAGAAACCCTCATCCCCTACCCCCTGGGATCTCCTCTCCCCTGGGATCCCCTTTAACCTGAGATCACATCTCTCCAAATCCTCTCTCCCCTGGGATGCCCTCTCCCCTGAGGTCACCTCTCTCCTGGGTATCCCTCTTCCCTGGGATCTCTCTCCCCTGGAATCCCTCTCACCCTAGGATCCCTCTCCCCAGAATCCCACTCCCCTGAAATCCCTCTCTTCTGGGATCCATCTCTCCTGGGATCCCTCTCTCCTGGGATCCCTCATCCCCCTGGGATCCCTCTCCCACCTGGGATCCCTCTCTCCTGGGATCCCTCTCCCCCCTGAGATCCCTCTCTCCTGGGATCCCTCTCCCCTCTGGGATCCTTGTCTCCTGGTATCCCTCTCTCCTGGGATCCCTCTCCCCCCTGGGATCCCTCTCCCCTGAGATCCCTCTCTCCTGGGATCCCTCTCCCCCCTGGGATCCCTCTCCCCAGTGGGATCCCTCTCCCCTGAGATCCCTATCTCCTGGGATCCCTCTCCCCCCTGGGATCCTTGTCTCCTGGGATCCCTCTCCCCTGGGATCCCTCTCCCCCTGGGATCCCTCTCCCCCCTGGGATCCCTCTCTCCTGGGATCCCTCTCCCCTTGGGATCCCTCTCTCCTGGGATCCCTCCCCCCCTGGGATCCCTCTCCCCCCTGGGATCCCTCTCTCCTGGGATCCCTCTCCCCTGGGATCTCTCTCTCCTGGGGCCCTACTGCAGGGCTGGCAAACTCCCCAGCAAACTGACTGTTCCCAGCAGGTTCTGACCTGCTCAGATACCCTGAGCCAGGGCCCCTCAGAGCTGTGGGGGAGGACAGAGCTTCTCCCTGGGCAGGTGGGTGGCCAGCAGCCACAGCTGAAGGAGTCCTGGGCTTGGGGACAGGCCTGGGCGCAGGCCAGCTCCTCGCAGTGTCAGGGACTGTGGACAGGGGCTGCAGAGCCTTTCAGGAGAGAGAGCAAGTGTGGCCATGTCTGTAGCCCGCAGGGCCACGGCTGAGCAGCCCTGAGCCTGAGGAGCCCAGGAGAGCAGCGCAGAGCAGGGGCAACCCAGAGGGCCTGTCAGGAAGAGGGGGCTGCCGGGAAGGCTCACTGGGGCTCTCTGACCTTCCTGGATGTGGGGGGCTCCTGTGGGCAGTGGGGGGCTCAGAGCTGCAGACGTCAGCCTGAGGGTGTCTCAGCCGGGAGACAGGACAGACGCAGCTGTGTTCGGCCCCCTTGCTGGCTCCGTGGGTCTGGGGGCTGTGTCAGCACCGTGACACCAATGTGAAGGGGGAGGGGAGGGGAGGAAGGGGGCTCTGGTCCCCACCCCCCACATCAGCAGCCTAGAGCGCAGAACACCCCCCACCCCACCCAGCGCAAAGAGAAGGCTGCTGGGGAGGACGCAGACACAAGATCAATAACAAAGTCCCTCGAAGGCACGATTAGAAGACAAGAAAGTAGCATGCGGACGGAAACTGCAGGCTCCAGGAGACAAACTGACGCAAACACCACAGACAGCAGACACCCAACAGACCTCACTGCAGGGGCGGGCCGGCGCCCTGAGACAGTGAGCCAGAGGCCTGGCGGGAGGGCCCAGGGTGGGTGGAGGCGGCTGCAGGAGCTGGGCAGGTGGGGGGTCAGGGCACCAGCCACAGAGGCCCGTCTTCAGGGCCAGCAGCGCCACCAGCTGCCGGGACAGACATGTAGAGCCCACGAGGACGCCAGCAAAAGAAAAGCTTGGCTGCTGCTATT
>NW_026647798.1:0-22606 GCF_950295315.1 Erinaceus europaeus
TTTTTCAGCAATAAAAGGGAATATTAACTTGTCTAACAAGGATATATGATTTTTTTTTTAGAGAAAAGGAAAATGAATCATTCTTAATTCAATGTCTTGATGACAGGCAGGGGAAGCCTGAACTTGGTAAATGCAGGCAAATCCATCATTTTCTCTGAATTTCAGACCTAAGTCCTCATCAATGTCAAACATAGGGCACCAGCTTCGGGCTCAGCCTGAGCTTTGTCCTGGATAAGGTTCCAGGGCTAATACCCAGGCTCTATGGTCAATTCTTGTTGTTCACAGAGCTGCACCTGCAGGGCCTAGGGCCCCAGAAGAAGTGGCATGTCCTGCCAGGCTCCATCATGCCACTTCCTACAGAGGCCAGGCTTTGGGTGTGCCCCAAGCCTCCTGTGTCGGGGCTGGGACCCATGGTTGCATTCGCCTTTTGTTTCTGTAACATTAGAATAGCCAGTGCTCTGCTGTCCTGATAGTCCTATCTCCCAAGAAGAGTTCATTGCCAGTCTTGTGCCCTGTGGCAAGAATTATTTCGATCTAATTGTAACGACATGATTAACATGCCACATGAATTCACAGGCATAATCTGGGATATGTTCTTTCCTGTCCATATTTGCAACCAAGATGCCACACAAAAACTCCCCTGAGTGTCCTGGGAGGTGGTTCAGTGGGAGACTTAACAGGCATGAGGTCCTGAGTTCAGTCCTTAGCACCATATGTGCCAAAGTCCTGCTGTTGCTTCTCCCCCACCTCCTTTGGTTATCTATCTATCTATCTATCTATCTATCTATCTATCTATCCATCCTCTAGTTCATTAAATCAATAATCAATAGAATTAATCTTAAAGGGGGGGCAGTGGTGGCATACCTGTAGAGTACACATGGATTAAAACTCTTGGTCCCCCTCTGCAGGGTGTAAACTTCATGCATGGTAGAGCAATGCTGCAGGTGGCTCTTCTCCTTATGTCTCTCTCCTTCTCTCTGTTTTTTTTTTTTTTCTGTCTTTGTAGGAAAAAAAGGGGAAGATAATGGCCACTAGGAACACTGATCATGAGAGATAACCCTGGTGGCAAAACAATAAAAATAAAAATAAAAATAAAGTCCTCCCAGAAGCTAAGACTGCTGGGCAATGGTGACAATACCCTGCTCCTTTATGACAAACCAGACCACTTCCACCATGGAGGGCAGCCCAGCCTCAGTCCTGGAGGGTAAGTCTGGACACCTGGTGTGCTGTTGTTTTTGGAGTGAGAGGGCAGAGGTCAAAGGTAGGTAAAGGATCTCCAAGCAGGCCACATGTGTGTTGCTTAGACCCCAGGCCTTCTGGGGAGACCCTCTTGCTGCACCCAGGGCAGACAACCACATTTGTTGGAGGGTGCTGAGGGATGAGTGGAAGGGAACATTACAGATGCAGTGTTGTGGGAGGTTCTCAACCCTCCCAAGGTCTGGGGTAGAACTGAAGCAGGACCATTGTCTCTGCAGGACAGAACAGGGTAGTGAGCGGGACTAGTGGGAACTAGCCACAGAATGGCTGTCCCTGTCCTGAGCCCAGAGGGGACACCAAAGCCTGATGTGAGGACACAAGCAGACTGCAGGGACAGTCCCTCTCATGGGTAAAAGCCTCAGCTGTCATGATGTGTCTGCCTTGACCAGTATCTGCAACAAACAAAGCACTTCAAGATTTTCAAATATCAGACAGTCTCCTTGGAGAGCCACAAGGTCCTGGTTCCTGTGGCAACCGAATCAGCAAGCACAGACGACTGACTATGTTTCTTCACAGTGAAATAGGCTCCCCAGATCTGATACAGCCTGGGGCAGAGGACAGGAGAGACCAGAGTGACTTACAGAATAGCTCTCTGCTCTTGCTGGCCTAGCCCCCTTGATTTTACTTTTGCTCTAGGATTTGTGGGAGGCAAGGAATATTTGGAGATGTTTCAAGCTCCCTCTGCCCCAAATTCAGCTCCCTACTTTCCAAAATTCTTCCTCTGGCCCTCCAATCCCACCTTATAAAAGTCTCAGTCTCCCTGAAAGACCAGGATTGATTCTCCTTGCACCTTCAAATGTCAAGAAAATTGATTCCTCTTAATTCAAAAGCAGGTGCTGGGGTGGAAAGGTGGCTCACCTGGTAAAGTGTGCACACTGCCATGTGCAATGGCCTGGATTCTAGCCCCTGGATCACCTACAAAAGGAAGCTTTAAGATTGGTGGAGCCATGCTGCAGGTTCTTTCCTTTGTCTGTCTCTTCTTTCTCCCTCTATCTTAAAAACAGTAATAATAAATAAAAAGTCCAGTATATGTGGAAAAACTTGGAAGTATCTTTCCTAATTAATCCACCCTCCCATCCAGCCAATCAGTCATTATCTACCCATATCCATTCATCCATTATTTATCCATTTATTAATCATCATCAACCCATCACCCGTCTATACACTTACTGTATTCTCTGTGCAAGGAATGTGATGTACTAGAAATATAGTCTCTTATAGTCTAGCACAAACTCCCATTGTCAAGAAGTCTTCAAGGAAGAGGGAATGCTATCTAGATGCATAGTATACAAACTATATATTACTTGAAAACATCCATATAATACAATTCTCAGATGTCAGTTCTGAAATATGCCAAGGCAAGAGGAAAAGCAAGTCAAAAAAGATTCCCTGAGCATAAAGAGAAAGTTTCCAGTTTACTTTAGTCATGCAATAACATTTTAAAGCAAACCAAAACCGAGGAAAAGACAACATTCTTTCTGGACGCCATAGTGCTGGGAAGACTGACCACACACATTTTAATGTGACAGAAACTGGGCAGAAAAAGTTCTTTCCAGAACTTTTCTTCAGAATCTAGCTAACCCACAGTTTCTTCAGAATCTAGCTGCCCCTCAGTTGGAGAAGACAGGAAGTCTGTATAGGCTATGTAGACCTCAACACATGTATAGTTTAAATAAAAAAAAAAATCACTTCATCTGGACAAAATTATGCATTTTTGTTTTCACCAGGGTTGTCTCTGGGACTTGGTGTCTGGATGTCTCCACTGTTACTGGTGGTCAGTTTATTTACATAGTGGATGAAAGAGAGGTGGAAAGACACCTGCAACATATAGCTCCACTACGCATGAATCTGCAGCCCTACAGGTGGTGGCCAAGGCCTCTGAGTATGGTAGTGTATGCACTCTGCCTAGTAAGCCACTACACAATCAACCCATAAGCACTTCTTAAAGGGCAGGTAAAGTGTCTTCATGAAGCTGTGGGCACAAAATTTGTAAGAACCCAAAGTTAAAGCATTTTACAGACACTCTAGAAACCATTTTGAATCATAAAACTTTCTTTTGTTGAGCTCCAGAGATTAAACAAGTGTCTAAAGATGGAAGAGCAGGTACTGGAGATAGCAGTCATGTCTACAGTCAATTGCCCAGTTTGTAGGAGGTGTCCACAATTTGTTCAATCTTCTTTTCCACTTCCTTGGTTCTTAAGTCTAAGTGAAATTGAGCACTGTCCTCATCAGCCCCTGGAGACCTGGAAGCCTTTCTGCTGAGGTGTCCTGCCAGGAGACCTACATGTGCCATAATCATTGGAACCCATCTCAGAATTCTGCCTAAGGAAGGCTGAGCTATGAGGGGAACACACTTGGGCTCTGGCCATGAAACAGCATTAAATTACAAAGCATAGAAAATTGTTTAATAATCAGGAACTTAATAGTAATAATAGAGCAGGAAAGTAAGGCCCACTCTAGAGGTTCCAGTACTGGGAGAAGAATGGGCTTTATAGAGAAAGGGGAAGGTTCCTGCTGTCTTAGGGTTTAAGAAGGCAATAGAGAGTTATTGCTATAGCCAAATTATTTGGCAATTGGGTTGACTTTGAAAATCCCATTCTTGGGGTGGGAGTGGGTGGGAGGGATGGGTCACAGTCTTTTGGTGGTGGGAATGGTGTTTATGTACACTCCTAGTAAAGTGTAGTCATATAAATCACTAGTTAATTAATATGAGAGGGGGAAAATTAATTGTATGTCTCAAAGTTTTTCAAAACACAAACTGAATCCTTTTAATATATAGGCTGTGTAATTGATATGCAGACTCTCTCAAAAGCCTAGACCAAGTAGACCAGAAGCAACCAATAGCACAGCTATATACAAGATACTGGGTACTATACAGCAAACCCTAACAAAAGGACTTTTCAAAGTTAACCCAATTACCAAATAATGTGATGATAACATTAACTATCAATTGTCTTTTTGAACCCTAAGACAGCAGGAACCTCATATCTCCACTATAGAGCCTCTACTTCCCCCAGTCCTGGAACCATTGTATAGGGCCCACTTTCCCGTATGCCTCTCCCAATCCATATCAAATAATATTGCATCCGCCTTCTTCTTCTAGCATTTGCCCTTCTTCCATAACCAGTCAACAGCATCAGGTTGAGCCTGATGTAAAGTTTCGAGACCTCCTTTGAATCTGGAGAGGTGGCAGTCATTGACTATGTGGGTCATAGTCTGTCCGTAGCCGCAGGGGCAATTCGGGTCGTCTCTGGCTCCCCAGCGATGGAACATAGCGGCGCACCGGCCATGGCCTGTTTGATAGCGATTGAGGAGGGCCCAATCATAACGTGCTAGGTCAAAGTTGGGTTGACGCTTGCAGGGGTCTGTGATGAGGTGTTTGTTCTTTAACTCAGCTGACTGCCAACTCTGTTTCCAAGAGACTGGAACAGAGAAGTTCAGTGTAGGCATAGGGGACCAGATTGGGTGACGAGACGTCAAGCATTGGACAGGGTGGGCGAAGATATCCGCGTATATTGGCAGGTCCAGTGGAGCATAGACGTGGGAAATGAACTTAGATGATGCCGCATCCCGACGAATATCTGGCGGGGCGATGTTGCTAAGAACTGGCAGCCATGGAACCGTGGTGGAACCGATGGTTCCAGAAATTATCCTCATGGAGGAATATAATTTGGAATCGACCAAGTGGACATGGGGGCTACGGAACCATACTGGGGCACAGTATTCTGCAGTGGAATAGCATAATGCCAGAGATGATGATCGTAGTGTGGAAGCGCTCGCGCCCCATGAGGAGCTGGCCAGTCTTGCAATGATGTTATTCCTCGCGCCCACCTTTGCTGCAGTTTTTATGAGATGTTTGTGAAATGATAGAGTGCGATCGAGAGTAATGCCAAGATAGACTGGCTGGGCTTCATGGCGGATTCTCGTACCGCCAAGATGCACATTAAGCTCACACAAGGCCGAGGCATGGTGTAGATGGAAAACAGATGATACCGTTTTTGCAGTGCTAGGGATTAGTCGCCATTTTTTACAGTAATCAGATATCAGAGACATGTCTTTCGTGAGTGTTTCCTCAAGGATGTCGAACTTTGATGCCTGAGTTGCACAGCAGATGTCATCGGCGTAGATGAACTTCCTTGAAGAAGTTTCTGGGAGGTCATTGATGTAAATATTAAATAGCATAGGAGCCAGAACAGAGCCCTGGGGGAGGCCACTTGAGACAGGTCTCCATCTGCTAGACTTGTCACCCAGATGCACCCGGAATCTTCTGTTTTGGAGAAGAAACGATATAGTGTTGGCCACCCATGGAGGCATCCGCCGATCACAACCTAATCAACACGACGATTGCCACCTTCAACATGCTTCACTTCAGACTGTGTCCAGAGACTTCACGTGTGGAATGACAAGCCTTCAGCTTCATTACTTGGGTGAGACCTTTCCTTTCATAGTATACTCTAATTCCATCTCAGGTGGTTCACTTTCTAACAAAGTCCCCAAACCTAGATATACACCAGTTTCTGTGAGAGAGAGCATATGTTCACACGTATCCATAAACTACTGCAAAATATATACCTGAAAGCAGAAGTACACTAGAGTTTGCAGTGAGTACCCCCCTAACACTTCCTCTCCACTATTCCAAGTTTTGGGTCCATGATTGCTCAACAATTTGTTTGGCTTTGTATGTTAACTCTCTTTTCAGTCACCAGGTTCCAGATGTCATCAGGATGCCAGCCAGGCTTCCCTGGACTGAAGACCCCACCAATGTGTCCTGGAGCTCTGCTTCCCCAGAGACCCATCCTACTAGGGAAAGAGAGAGGCAGACTGGGAGTATGGACTGACCAGTCAACGCCCATGTTCAGTGGGGAAGCAATTACAGAAGCCAGACCTTCTACCTTCTGCAACCCACAATGACCCTGGGTCCATGCTCCCAGAGGGATAGAGAATGGGAAAACTATCAGGGGAGGGGGTGGGATATGGAGATTGGGTGGTGGGAATTGTGTGGAATTGTACCCCTCCTACCCTATGGTTTTGTTAATTAATCCTTTCTTAAATAAAAAATAAAAAGGAAAAAAAAATCCCATTGTTAGGATTTGCTGTAACATACAAGATCTCACCATAATTTATGTCCTTTAAGGCTATTTACAAATAGCTGTATCTTATAAAGTGACGTCACCAGTTGTTTCTATTCTCCCTGACCTACAGGGATGCAGAGGTTACATAGGCTTCTGTGCTGAATATAGGCCCCAGATCAAACCGGTGGCATTTACAGTTAACAATTTTCATATACTTCCCATATTTGGGAGCTACTCTCTTCCCTGATCCAGCTTTCTAGTCCTTTTTCCAACTATGACACCATCTCCCCAGACAATAACCTGGGTCAACCTGCATATTAGATGCCAGGTGAAGGCAAAAACTAGTTAAGTCATGGGCCCTCTGGAATATACCTGAAATAGACATACTAGCTTTTTCCAAAACGGAAACCCTAATGTTCAACTGCAGTGTTCATGCCTTTAGGTTCATGATTAGTCAACAATTTGTTCTGCATTATATCTTAACTCTTTAACAAAAATTTAAAAAGTTAAAAAAAAAACCCTCTTTTTAAGCCACCAGCTTCCAGATGATACCATAATGCCAACCCTACTTCCTTGGGCAGAGGACCTCACCATGTGTCCTGAAGCCCCTCTTCTCCAGTTTCCTGCCCAACTAAGGAAAGAAAGAGACAGGCTGGGAGTGTGGATTGACCTGCTAATTCCCATGTTTAGCGGAGAAGCAGTTACAGAAGCCAGACCTCCCACCTTCTGCACTGCATAAAGTTGCTGGGTCCATACTCCCAGAGGGATAAAGAATAGGGAAGATATCAAGGGAGGGGAGTGGATATAAAGCTCTGGGGCTGGGCAGTGTGTGCTCTTATCCTATGGTCTTGTCAATGTTTCCATTTAATAAATAAAAAATAATTTTAAAAAAAGAATAGAGCAGATGAGATTTGGTGTCTGTCTTCACTTTGGAAAAAACTAGTAGGTCTATTTTTGGTATATTCCAGGGGGCCCATGACTTCACTTATTTTCCCTTGAGTCAGACAGCTAGCATGTAGGTGGACCAAAGGTACTTTTATTTTATAAATTAAAAACAAATTCAGTTTAACCTTAAAGTCTTAAGCCTCTATTTACAAAGGACTCTACAAATAAGGGGGAAAAGACAATTGGCAAACTGGCAGAAGGTGCTTATGACACCTTTTAGAAACAGGTTATTATCAGCCAGCTATATAAATATCTAAGTAACAGAGGCAACTGGGGTTAAGAGCAAGCTAAGTGAGGCCATCAGCAGGTGCCAGACCTTGCCCACTTTTAGCAGTAGGAGGCAAGAGCCAGTCTTCCATCACCACCACTCAGGCTCCTCACCTAGGAAATAACATTGCTGTAACACAGCCTACTTTATTGGGAAGGACTGAAGCAGCTGATATATCCTAATCCATAGAGAGCAGTGGCTGTAAACACTAGATCAATACTGCCTGTCTTTAAGCAAAGACAATCTAAACAGGCATTGTATACAGATCAACAAAACACTTCATAAATACTTGAAAAGACACTCAACAGAATAGGTAATCAGAGAAATGCAAAGTAAACCACATAGAGACTGTTGGCTGCCTGCCACACTCTCAAAAAATCAAAAAGTCTGACAATAGAAGTACTGGGAAGGGTGTAAAAAAAAGTGTCACTGTGGGGAGTAGGAGAAAGTTCACCCTGTAGAGGGCACATTTCACTATGTAGTAGACCCAGGCTTGAACCCCCAGTCACCACATGGTAGGACCATGTTCAAGGGAAGTTTCACAGGAAGCAAAGCCGTATTATGGTTCATCTCCTCTGTGTGCCTTCCCCACTGTCTTTCACCCTCTATCTGGGTGAAAGGGGAAAAGAGAGTGAAAGACCTTGCCTGTTATTGATTAAATAAAAATTCTCTGAGTCCTGGAGATAATGAAGTGGGATGAATCACATATGAGGTTTGGAGGTCCTAGGTTCAATCCCTAGCACTGCCCTAAGCCAGAGCTAAACTGTCAGTAAAATAAATAGAAAAATAATTTTTTTCCATCTCTATAGCTTTATATTCAAGCTGATTTTGTGAATGGATGAGAGGTAGAGGGAGGAAAAGAAAGTGAAAAGAAGAGAAACAGTAAGGGAGGTAGATACAGGGGTGGGTGGGTGGGAAGACACAGTTTCCTCAGTCCTGTAGTACTTCCATGATGTGTAGTGTCCCAGGGGCTTGAACCTAAGTCACATGAAATACATATTTAAAAACAGGGTAAAAGCTTTCTTTCTTTCTTTCTTTCTTTTTTTTTTAACCATTGTGTATTATACTATCACTAGGTATACTGTCATTCGTACATTGAAGTGTGTTTCTTCTGCCCCAGGTACTGGTATTTTTTTTTTATCACAAAGTGCTGCTGAATAATAAGGTTTGTGAACCAAGATGGAGTCTGTCAAGCTAACCTGTACATATTATTTCATAGTTCTGTCAGGGATGGGGGTGGGGGAGGAATAGATTTATCTCCTTAAGGAAAGGGGCAAACAACAGATGGTCAGCTTCAGCAAATCTTTCAAAGTTGTCCCCCCAGCCCCTCCTCTTTGTCCTGCAGGCACCAGGCATGAATGTAGCAACCACTCAAGGGTGTGTGGAGAGAAGGAGCCAAGGTCTTGTCATCAATGAACAGACACCTATATAAACTGACTGCTCTCTTCCCCATCACATCCTGCCCATGTCCACCCATAAGAACCCACTGTACCTTAGCATCAGGACTGAAGCTTTGACTTTTACCTCTGGCCCTCCTCTCCCTTGAAGAATATAGACTTTCTATTTACCATTTTTGTTGGGCAGTACACCAGCTCCCCCCTGCTTAACACTGTGGTCTATTTACATAATCACTGTTTACCTGAGAACTGCCCTGCCTGCAGGGCACTGGTTTAATCTCACTGGTTCACATTCTCTTTTGGCTCCGCCCCCTCTCCTATTCACACCCTGTTTTCCACCACTAGTTTGTACTCTCTTTTCGCTCCAACCTCTCTATGTCACGTCCTGTTTCCACCCTACTTGGCGAATATAAATACAGCTGCTCTTCTGATTAAACACACATAGGATTGCCTCCTGGCTCCGAGAGTCCCAGAGTCTCTCTCCTGCGACACTAGCCTGGCACGAGTTCCTGATCCCTCTCCCACGCAGCAGCCTAGGTTGGCTCCAGTTGAGTTAGGCCCCACATTGGGCGCTATATGCTCGTCCCTGTTCAGGCACCAGATGCTGGGATAGCCTGAGGGTGCTTCTTCCTGAACAAGTGCTCTCTGGGTTGAAGAGAACTCAACTGAAGCCAACCTAGGCTGCTGCGTGGGAGAGGGATCAGGAAATCCGGGCTAGTATCTCAGGAGAGAGACTCTGGGACTCTTGGAGCTGGAAGGCAATCCCATGTGTGTTTTTTTTTTTTTTTTAATTTTTTTAATTTTTTTAATTTTTAAATTTTTTCCCTCCAGGGTTATTGCTGGGCTCAGTGCCTGCACCATCCATGTGTATTTAATCAGAAGAGCAGCTGTAATTATACTTGGCAAGTAGGGTGGAAACAGGATGTGACGTAGAGAGGGTGGAGCGAAAGAATACAAACTAGTGGTGGAAAACAGGGTGTGACTAGGAGAGGGGGCGGAGCCAAAAGAGAGCTCGAACCAGTGAGATTAAACCAGTGCCCTGCAGGCAGGGCAGTTCTCAGGTAAACAATGATTATATAAATAGACCACAGTGTTAAGCATGGGGGAGCTGGCATACTGCCCAACACATTTTCCCTCTTGTCTCTCTTTCTTGCACAGTCCTACCTATTAATACCTTACGAGTAAGTCTTGGAAAATACTGTCTCAGTATCTATTACTGTTATCATATAATTTCTTATATTTGTTTTTAATATTTAAGTTACTCATTTTGGATAGAGACAGAGAAATTGAGAGGGTTATGAAGCTTCCACACCTGTAGATGGTGACCAGGAGCTTGTACACTGTAGCAAGTGTGCTCTACTGGGTGTGCCAACTCCCCAGCCTCCTTGTCTTTCTTTTTATGATATTGTTAATTGCATTGATTAGTTGGCATTTATTGAACCATGCCTGCATCCCTCCAGTAAACTACTTCTTCATGGTATTGATGTTTTTGAAGTATTGTTGAATCTTCTAATGGTCAATGTTGAGAATGGGGTGGGCTGCCCCTGAGAATGGGAAAACCTGTAGCTATCTGGGACCCAGTAAATGGGATAGGATGGAATGGGATGGGGAAAATGGAAAAATGGAATGAAATGGGATGGGATGGGATGGGATGGGATGGGATGGGATGGGATGGGATGCGATGGGATGGGATGGGATGGGATAGGATGGAATAAGTAGAATGGGATGGGATGGGGTGAATGGAATGGAATGGCAACTATGGGGGCTGCTGAGCAGAAGGCTGAGCCACCAGAGGTGGGGGAAGAGGAAAGGAAGAAAGTGAGCAGAGTAGGTGGGTGGTCCTGGCAGAGACACACCACAGCCCAGGGTTGGATGATTTCCTGGCTTGCTCTGAGAAAAGAAACCTGCCTGACTGAGGCAGTGCCAGCTCGAGGCACCAATCTCCAGTGAGAATTAAAGGCTAGTATGTTGTTTCCCAGCACTTCCAAGGAAATGTGGCCAGAAGCCCCTGCCTTGACCTCTGGGCCTGTTGCTAATAGTCAGCATCCTCCCTTCTAGCCTCTAGGAAAAACAAAACACAGAAACCACATGCATTTTTAAAGTGTTTCCTAATTCATGCAAGCCAGTGGTTTGTCCCAGAAGAAGGGTTTCCTTGCCAATGTCGTAGGATTCCACTTTGCTGTATTTACCACTGCTATATAGAGAGGGGAAGAAGAAAGGACCTGGGGAAGTAGCAGATATGTGTGCACACCCATGTCTGGGTGTGAAACACACTCACAGTGAGAGAATGGAACGCTGGTCCTTGGGATGAGAAGCAGACTTCTGGTCCTGCACACACATACCCTCCTCAGCCTCACTCAGGGCTCTATAGATAGGCTGTCACCTTCATGTGTTTTACCAGCAGAAGGAACAACAACTTCTGAGAAGGAATTCCAGCACGAAGGCTCAACCATCTTTTTCCTTCCTTCCTCCCGCCCTTCCTTTTTTTTTTTTTTCTTTATGGAAGAGGGGAGAGAAGGATAGACACTTGCAACATGGTCACAGGGATGGCTATAAACATAGAGACAGATAACAGTCAATGTTGCCAAAATGTATATAAACTAGAACCCTAACACTATGCTGGTGTGAATAAAAAAAAAACAGGGCAGTCACTCTGAAACAGTGTGGCAGCTTCTCCGCAGGTCCTCATACGACAGCTATAACATAACCCAGTAATTCCACTACTGGATCAACAGAAACAGAGATAATGTGTACCAGAATATTCACAAGTATGAAAAAAATGAGGCCAGTCACAGTGTCTGCCTGCTGATAATGGGGAAACAAACACGGTAGAACTGTCCAAGTCAGCATTCCCAGATATCCACAAGTAAAGGGGAGGAGTCGGGTAGCAGTGCACCTGGTAGAGCACACACGTTACCATGCGCAAGGACCCATGTTTGATTGCCTGGTTTTCACCTTCAGGGAGAGGTTTTATGAGCAGTGAAGCAGTGCCACAGGTGTCTCTCTTCTCTGTCTCTCTCTCCTCTGTCTCTCAGTTTCTCACACACCATATTAAAATAATGATAGTCAGAAATGGTGGAACCATGTGCATAAAAAGGAGTCAACTCAAAAGGCCACCTATCATCCTACTGTACTTATGCAGAATGCACAATAGATACATTCTTAGAGAAAGAAGACTAACGATTTCCAGGGTCTGGGAGATGAGGCTAGGACATGATACCTTCAATGGGGCATGGAGCTTCTCTCAGGGAATGAAAACATCCTGGATGAGACTGTCATGGTGGTCGCATGGCTGTATGACTAAAAGCCACCAAAAGAGACAAAATAGGCAGCTGGGGAAATAGCCCAGTTAAGTGCCTGAGGTTCCCAGTTCGAACCCTAATGCCCCACGGGCCAGAGTGGTGCTCTAGATTGTCTTCCTCTGCCCTTTATGAAACTCTTTTTTTGCATAAATCTTTTTTTGTAGAGAGACAAAGGCTGGCAAGATAGCTCATGTGGTTAATACACTGCTTTGCCATGTAAACAACTCAGGCATGAGCCCGGCACCTATACTACAATGAAGGAAGCTCTGATGCTGTGGTCACTTTCACTTTCTCTCTCTGCTTCTCTGTCTCTCTCTGAAAAAGTCATCCTGGAGTGATGAAGCCTCAAGGGGGGGCAGATAAGTAGAAGCTTAAACCAAAATAGTAGTACTCTGACATATCTCATTGTTTGTTAACATCTATAGGATGCCCACAATCTCTTCAGAGTTGTCCAGTTATTTTCAGGAAGATGGGAGCCCAGACATTATAGATTCTCCATTTCTTCTGAAGTTCCTGGGGTGGGGCCACACAGCCAGCTGGCATGGAAACCTGTGGGGACCAGGTATGTATAGTCTCACTGCAACAGCACTTGAGGTCAGGTGGCTCTGGAAAATGTCTCATGGCAGAGCTTAAACTTTTCTCCCTTCCTGCCACCACTCACGGTCCTGCCCTGGAAAGAGATGGGAACTATAAATTACTGGCAGAGGACACACTGGGGTTGCTTATTTTATTTTATGTTTGCTTCCAAGTTTATTGATGGGGCTTGGTGCCAGCACTAAAAATCCACTGCTCCTTGAGGCCATTTTCCCCATTTTGTTACCCTTGTTGTTACCCTTATTGTTGTCATTGTTACTACTGTTGTCATTGCTGTGGTTGTTGGATAGGACAGAGAGAAATGGAGAGAGGAGGGGAAGACATAGAGGGGGAGAGAAAGACAGACAACTGCAGACCAGCTTCACCACCCATGAAGCGACCCCCCCTGCAAGTGGGGAGCCGGGAGCTTGAACTGGGATCCTTACATCAGTCCTTGTGCTTAGCACCATGTGCGCATAACCCAATGTGCCCAACCCCCGGGTTGCTTATTTTAAAGCTCTCACTGAACACTCTTTGGGATGGTGGATGTAGATGTATCTTCTGAGTGTGTGCATATCTGTTTTATTGTTCTTATGTTCTTTCTTTTGTTCTTTCTCTTCAAGGTATCACTGGGACTTTGTGCCAGCATGATTCTACCACTCCTGATAGACGTATTTTTTTTATGTGGGTCATCACTGGGGCTTAGTTCCTTCACAACTGCATTGCTGCTGGTAGTCTTTTCTCAACAAAGGGTGAGAGACAGAAAAAAAGATCACTATGCAGGACACTGTGAGTACCTGCAGATAGTCAGCAGTGAAAGACACACGTGGTCCCCCCAGTCTCTGCTGTAGCACCTTGGGAGTTATATGATGAAGACACTGACACAGAACAAGAAAATCCCTCTGTCACTCTGCTTCCTTGTGTCACCCACAGCCCACACCTTGTTCACCCTTCTCCAAATTCACACTCTTCTCATCAAATTCCCTCCTAGTCAAGAAAAAGTCACTCGTCAAACCATTTCCATATTATAAGATTTGTCCCTGGTGTTTTCATTGATGGCAATTAAACTGCTTAGCACTTCCTAACATGGGGAGCTATGCAGATCAAAGAGCCAGCCTTTCAACTTGGACAAGGGTCTGAATTTGTTTTTTTTTTAAGGGTCTGAATTTGAATTCTCCCGTTAAAAACAAAACAAAGTGCGCATGCACACACATGTACACACACACACACACACACACACACACACACACACACACCAGCAAAACCAAAACTGAATTAGGAGTCTAGCCCTCAATGAGTCAGAAGTCACTTGTGCAGGTAGCCTTTGTGCTTATTTCTTTGGAGAGGTCATTTCTATCTGGTCAGCTGGTGGCTCACCCAGTTAAGTGTAACTGTTCCATGCACAAGAACCCATTGGGAATGGGTTCCCACCTACAGGAGAGAAGCTTCACAAGTGGTGGAGCAGTGTTAAAGATATTTCTCCTTCTCTAGGTCTTTCTCTCTCCCTCTATAAGAAAAGGTAGGAAAAAATAAGAAAGGAGCTACTGAAAATGGTAGGGTGCTCTTGCAGACACCAGTAGTAAGCCTGGGAGCGAGGGAAAGGGGAGAGAGAGGGAGAGAGAGAGGGAGGGAGATTGGTTATTTCTGGTCTGAGCATCCTTTCCCATTTGACTGGCAGCAAGGGCAGATTGATTCATTCAGCAGATCTATTCTTGCCAAAGCTCTCAAAATCAGCAAGCACAATTATACAGCACAAGCCCCAATTTGTGAAATTATTTATAGCCTGACTTAGGAAGCTAAGCTTCCTCAAGCTGACAATCTGACTGGTTGCTTTGCAGGCGAGGGAGCTCGTACCTCGCAGCTCAGTGCCCTGGACCTCCGCCATCCTTCCAACCAAGGCCGCCCTAGGGAGCTGCCTCACCAGTTTTGCTGCACCGGCACTGGCCTGCTGCCCTGACTCAGAAGGCTTACAGAGGAGGCTCTAGCTTTAGAACATCAGCAAGAAATGCAAAACTCTGCTAAAAGGGGAAACAAGCAGCCCAGAGGAGACTTAGTGGATCAAACATTAGATTCTGTAGCATGAAGCTGTGAGTTTGATCTCGGGCATCATCACATATGCCAGCATGATAATCTGGTTCTCTCTCCCTCTTTCTCTTCTTCATTAATAAATAAGTTTTGAGAAAAGACAGTGAGGAAAGCAAAATACCTCACTTGGATAGTGTGATACTTTGCCTTGCTTGTGGCCCGGCTTTAAGCCTGGTCCCCACCACACTGAAGAAAGCTTCAGTGTTATGCTGTCTTCTTTCTCTGTCTCTAAAAAAAAAAAAAGATAAAGAAAAGAGAGTGAATATATGTGCTGTCTTCCAGTGTTAAACAACAACAACAAACCCTGCCAGTTGATTTCTCAATAGGAACTAAAGGTCAGAAAGAACTGGAAGAATACATTCAACGTTTTGAATGGGAAAGACCTCACCCAAGATGACTGTCCAGCTAGATTATTATCCAGGATTGAAGGAGTGATAAAGTGCAATCCAGACCAGGAGGCACCACAGTGGATAAAGCAATGGACCCTCAATCACGAGGTCTTGAGTTTGATCCCCTGTGTTGCACATGTTAGAATTATGCTCTGTTTTTCTCCCCCCACCCCCAATTAGGAACGAGAGGAGGCATTATCTGGGACCCTAGTCAGGGAATCCTAGGATTACCAAATAGATATGGGTTTAGACCTCTAACAGATACTTCTCTCCACCATCGCTGATCATTTCCATCAGGAATAACATCATAAACCCTCTTGTGGGCCTCTACAGGACCTTGTCTTCAATGTAGAACAGCAGTGGTAGATGTTGCTTCACTCTGTGAAGGGAGGCTGGGACAACCCACACTGTCACTCCACGAAGATGAGTCTGGAAATGACTGCAGCCTAGAATGTTCCTAACTGTGACCATGGGATACAAACTCAGGCCTACAGGGATGCAAAAGTTGCTCAGGCTCCTGTGCTGGATATGAATAGACATGGGCCCCAGATCAGATTTACAGATTTACAGTTAATGGTATTTATATACCTTCCCATATTTGAGAGCTACCCTCTTCCTCAATTCAGTTTTCAAGTCCTATTCCCAACTCTGACATCATCTCCCCAGACAATACCTTTAGCCCACCTGCATGTTAGCCCACCTGCATGTCAGGCCCAGGCAAAAATGAGTAAAGTCATGAGACCCTTGGAATATACATAAAATAGACTTCCTAGCTTTTTCCAAAATGGAGACCCCAAATATCATCTGCTATAATATTAACTTTCGGCTCCTGATTACTAAATAATTTGTTCTGCTTTATATCTTAATGATTTTCAGTCACCAAGCTGCAGATGCTACCATGACACTAATATGACTTCCCTGGGCAGACGACCTCACCAATATGTCCTGGAACCCCACCTCTCCAAAGTCCTGTCCCACTGGGGAAAGACAGAAACAGGCTGGGAGTATGGATCCACCTGTCAATGCCCATGTCCAGTGGAGAAGCAGTTACAGAAACCAGACTTCCCACTTTATGCACCCCATAGTGATTTTGGGTTCATCCTCCCAGAGAGGTAAAGAATAGGGAAACTTCCACTGGAGGGGAGGGGAGATGGAACTCTAGTGGTGGAAACTGTATGAAATTGTACCCCTCTTGTCCTACAATCTTGTCAATAATTATTAAAACATTTTTTAACAAGAATGAGAGGAAAGGCCACGAGTGGAGAGAAGAACAGGTGATAATTATTTGGTGATTTCAAACTGCTGGAAGTCAGGCCAGGTATTCAGTCTGTCTTGTCTCTCTCTCTCCCCAGCCTTTGGCTTCTCCTTTTCCTCTCTCCACTCTCATTCTTTCCTCTCCTTTCTTAAATTCCCTTTCAGTTTTCAAGGGGACTGGCTTTTTCAGTTACTCTTCCCACGAAATGTGACATGTGCTTGTGTACTGAGTTATAAGAACTGCTTTGAACTTGAGCTCAAAGCAGTTGTAAAATGGCTTCATATCAAGATGAACCAGAACTTTCGATGAGACAACTCACTGGAATTTCATCAAGACTTTTGGATTGTCCTTGTGGTCCACACATGATAATTGGCCTGGCCTTCACTGGGCAGTTGAAAGCAGACTGCCTTCTTCTGGAAATCTGTCTTCCTTGACTTGCAGGGAGGGGAATAAGGTTGGCAACTGCCACCTATTTGCAGAGTTTGTCTGGAAATAACTCTTTGATTGACTGGCAAAATGTAACTGTCACTGATAAATCTCCTTTCCGGTCACCCACTCGTGTCATGGAAGGTCTGTTCAAACACAGGACTCTGAGGGAGGAAAGGAAGGGGAGAGGGGGTGTTGGGGTCCTGTTGTATAATGGAGAAAAAGGATCAGGGCCAGGCAGTAGTGCACTAGCTTAAGTGCACACAAGTATGAAATGTAAGGACTAGATCAAGGATCCTGGTTTGAGCCCCCGGCTCCCCACCTGCAGGGGAGTTCGTTTCACAAGCAGTGAAGCTGGTCTGCAGGTGTCTATCTTTTTCTCTCCCTTTTCTCTCCCCCTTCTGTCTCAGTTTCTCTCTGACAGCTAGGATGGTCTAAGTTGGAGGTGAGAATGTTTTGCAAACAACAATCTCAGGGAAATGAGAAATTGTGCCCAGATGTCAACAACTATACTGTAATCCCTTAGCCCCTTACTAAAATTATTTTAAAAGAAAAGAATTTAAATGTTTTCTACGCAGATAAAAATGCCACCGACAACAGTTCCCTCCCTTCATTCAAGGAAAACAGAGTAATCAAACTCTTTTAATCATATAAGCAGATAATCAGAATTCAGACAGCCTGCCCTGGCTCAGTTCCTTTCCACATCAGATGCCCCCTCTACTCCATGCCTGCCCTGGCAGGGAGTGACACTCTGGAGGGACCAAGAGGCAATTTTCATGCCACACTGGCGAGACCAATTTACTAAATTAAGCTGCACGGCAGTAAAGGAACAGCGTTTTGATGGGAAGAGTCTAATTGAAAGTAAAGCTAGGCATGCAAGGTTTGTGTTTCATTACCAGCTGCATACCTCAAATAAATAAATAAATAAATAAATAAATAAATAAATAAAAGCAAAGAAAGGCAGGAAGGCATCTGAAGAAATATTCAGGCTTCCTGTGTGTGCACAAGCCTATGTTTATGGAACACTGTCTTATTATCAATACACCTCAGCAATAATCAGAGTGTACACTGCTGTGGCATCAATACCAACAGCCATGTCTGTTGCCTCCAGGGATATCGCTGGGGCTTGGAGCCTGCATGACGCCACTATTCCCAGTATTTATTTCTCTTCCTTTTTTCTTTTCTTTGTGTTTTGATAGAGGGCGACAGGCATCTCATTTTACACAGTGGAGGTTTACAGTAGAGAAAACTTAGGGAAATTGTACAGGATCATGTAGATGAGGGTACGTGAGGCAGCCATCTAGAGCTAGGTCTGGCCCAAGGTCCACAGTCACTGCCTTCCCTGGACCAATCAACTCTCCGTGTATAAGTCCAGCAAGGCCCCAAACCTAGACACCAAGTTGGTTTGTTTTCTGTTTTTGTTTCCAGACACAGGCGCATGTATGTCGTTGCTTACTCACTGATAGCATTCGCTCATCAGACATTTCACAGGAGAGGAATACCAACAACTTTCTTTTTATGATTTTCAAGGAAAGAATTATTTTTAAGACAGTTCTTATCACTCAGGTACAACTTCCTATCTCCAAGTGATAGGTTCCTGCACAGCATTCCCACTACCAACTAAGTCCTCCTTCACCATAGCACACTGGGTCCCCAACACACACACTCCCCACCCGCCACCTCGAGTCCTTGACCCTTGGCCTTGCTGCCACAAGCCAAGCCTGGTCCAAGTTTCATTCTGTGTATTCTTTTTTTTTTGCTTTGCTTTAAAAAAATTTTTATTCATTTATTTATTTTTCTCTTGTTGCCCTTGATTTTTATTATTGTAGTTATTATTGTTGTTATTGATGTCTATGTTGTTGGATAGGACAGAGAGAAATGGAGACAGGAGGGAAAGACAGAGAGGGGAAGAGAAAGACAGACACCTGCAGACCTGCTTCACCGCCTGTGAAGCAACTCCCCTGCAGGTGGGGAGCCAGAGGCTTGAACCTGGATCCTTAGGCTGGTCTTGCGCTTTGTGCCATGTGCGCTTAGCCTGCTGTGCCATTGCCCGACTCCCTTTGCTTTGCTTCTTAAGCAAAGCACCTATGAGTGAGATCACCTGTGAATGAGATCATCCAGTATTCAGCCTCAATCTGGTTAAGAAAGTTGAGCTATGTATACCCAGTGGAATACTCCTCAGTTGAAAAAAATGATGAAATCTTCTTTTTGGCCATATCGTGGATAGGTGGGGCTTGAAGGAATCATATTGAGTGGAAGATCAATAATTTTACAAGAAAATCTCCTGACTTGAAGAATTTCACTGACATCTTCGAGTGGTTTTAAAGAGCTAGGTTCCATCACCCCAGTGGTAGAGAGTCTAGCCTTTCTGAAACCAGAAAGCAGACAGGTCACATGAGTAGACAGACTTCCCTGTTTGTATAGAAACTGGCACTGGAATCTGAAGTGCCCAAAAGAGGACCAGGCAGTGGCTCACCAGGCACAGCACTCGTGTTACCATGTGTGAGGACCTGGACTCAAAGCCCCCCCAAACCGTCTCCATCTGCAGGGGAGGAGCTTCACAAGTGGTAAAGCAGTGCTGCAGGTGTCTCTCCTTCTCTCTGTCTCTCTCTATATATGTATCTTTCACTCTGCAAAAAGAAAGGAAAAGGAAAAATGACTTCCAGGAGTGGTGGAATCATGCAGGCACCAAGTCCCAGCAAGAACCCTAGCTGTAATCAAAGAAAAAATATATATAAACAGAATCTTTAAGAGATAACAGGGATGCAAAGACATTACCGGGGCACTTTCTGCTCTCAACCAGCCTCCACAGGCTGTTTCCTGACATGTTAGTTCCTTTTACTGGGCCACGGGCAGCCCAGTTCTAAACTAACTTGTATTTCTCTTAACTGGTCACTACCTTCAAGAAGCTGTAGGAGTGAAAAAGCCAGCTGTCAGCCCAGAACTTAACACACACTGAGGTTCTGTTCTGTGGCCCACAAGCCAGCAGGGGACACACCTGGGGGCTCTTTGTCATCTTCTAAGGAAAGGGGGATAAATGCAGAGTTTACAGAAGGATGCCTAGGGACAACTTCAGTCTCCAGCAAGACAACACGCTTAACCCTACCTAGGACCTTGTCAAATCACATCATTACCATCACTTAACAGCAGTAGGGGGCTGCTGAAGTAGCATGCGTGGGATAGCGCACTGTTCTTCCAGGTGTACACAGATGCAGGTTGGAGCCTGGCCCCTGCCTTACGGGAGGGAGCTTTGGTGCTATGGAGTTCTCTCCCCCCACCTCTTTCCCTCTTTTTCTACCCTCCTTCCCCGCCTCTCTCTCTCCCTCCCTCTCTCTCTCTCTCTCTCTCCTCTCCCTCTCTCACTTCCTTTCCCCTTTCTCCCTTTCCCCTTTTCCCCTCACTCTACCCCTCTCTATCCCTCTCTCTCCTCTTGCCCTCTCTTTCTCCCTCTCCATCTCACTTTCCCTCTACCCCCTCTCTTTCCCTTTCTCTCTCTCTCCTCCTCTCTCTCCCTTTCTCTCTCTGCCTTTCCCTCTCTTCCCCCTCCCACTTTCTTTCCCCCTCATTCTCTCTATCTCTCTGCATCTCTCTAAACTACACGGTGGTAGCACTGAGAGGAAGTTCAGATGTGCCTCCCAGAGCAGGCATACATGAGGTCCATGTCCTGTAGACTCCTGTGTGGAAGTTATACTTGTGGCTCGAGACCCCTGTAGATCACCCACAGCAGGCCTGGCACTGTTCTGGAGAGTCACTCCATTTCCACTTCTTGAATACCAGATATGAGCTTTCTGAGATCTCTTGGAATGCAGACTGTAAATCAGGATGCTCTCAGAGAAGTGCTAAAGTCTAGCTCCACTGCAGATTGTAAACACATGGCTCACCCTTCAAGAGACAAATCCCCCCTCTTCTTTCTCAGAGCCCCTTTCTGCCTTTAAGTCCAGGGGCTGCCTCAGGCTGGCATAAGGGGTGCTTAGTTCTGTTCATTTGTTATGTTTGGTCTATGGGGGGGCGGTCAGCAGTTGGGTATTCTCATGGCCAGCCAAGGTAGCACCTGCATAGGGCATGATCCAAAAGCACAGTGACATCACGGGAACCCTAATCTCATTACACTGCCAGTGTCAGAACATCACCCCTCATGAACAGAGAGGTGGCCCAGTGGGTAAAGTGTTGGATTTTCAAGTATGAGCTCCCAAGTTCAATCCTATGCCAGAGTGATGCTCAGATTCTCTCTCTCTCTCTGCTTCTCTCATTCATAAATACGTAAGTCTTTTTTTTAAGTCATTCCAGAAAATTAGTGTGAAGTCAATCCCATCAGAATCTGCTTCTGTCCATCTTGACCTCGAACAATGGTGGCCCACGAGAGCAAACGACAGCTGTCAGATCTTGTTTATCCCAGAATCCAAAGATGCTACAATTTACTCACCTGACACCAGAGTACTAGCAAGGCCCTTCTGACAGACATCTGGGAGCTCCTTAGATCTGCCCAGGTGGAATATCTGCATGGAAGCGCTCAAACATCTGGGGCTACGTGTCCCATGGCAGAGTGAGTCTCATGCTTGTACAAGCTGACAAGCTCAGACTAGAGCAGTGAAACCCAGGAGATGAATATATATACTGCAATGAGGTTAATGTGCCATTCTGTATTTGTGGAGACCCATAGAAGTCCACTGAGTGAAGTCCAGGTAAACAATGTACTTTGAGTAATGATTGGGGCTAGGGCGGGAGGGAGGCTGTGTCTGTGATGGCAGGTGGCACATGAGAAACCTCTGCAACTTCTGCTCTTACTTTGCTGGGGAACTAAATCTCCCTTAAGCAAATAAAGTCCTTCAAACAAAAGGGGGGTTGGTGAAGAGAAAGAGAGTGTGTGTGTAGTCTAAGATAAGCTCTCTTCATGTCCTCCACTGCTGACAAAGGCCATTTGCACATCCAAAGTCACAGTAACCTCACACCACTGGGTCACTGAGCGGAGCTTTCCTAATGTCTGAAGGGACAAAGGCCCCGGGAGCCTCCAGCTACAGACACACGGAGTCTGACTCCATCACACAGCAAAGAACCCTGTACACACTCAGAAAAGAAGCTCTGAATTTCCCCTCTCCCTTAGTCAACATTCCCACACCCGCAGGCCCCCAACAAAGCCTCCAGCCCAGGAGCCCTCCACCAGGCATTTAAACAGCAAGGGAGAACTACAAAGATGCAGAGTGTCTTGAAATTTTCCAGAACCTTCCAGCACACAAGGCTTTAAAGCCATCTCTGAACACCTCCTAGAACCCTGTCACTTTCTCTCCCCCACCCCCACCATGTAAACTTCATTTGCTCTGCTTTAAAACTGTGTGCTAAATTTTTCTTTAAACTGTATTAGGTGGGGCATGAGATATAACTTATCAAGCATGGCGTCTGCCTTGCCATCTGTTCAGCCCAGGTTACAATCTGGGGATATGACAGCACTAAGAGAAGGTCTGAGGCTGTGATGGTTATCCCTTTTTCTGTCTCAATATCTAAGTGAAATAGTTGATCCAGGAGCAGTGAAGTTGTGCACGCATGACTTCCCAGCCCCGAAAAGCATAAATGAACAAAAGTGCAAACTAACCTCTAAATGCAAGAAACACTTGCAAGTCAGGTTAAAACAGCATATACTAA
>NW_026647799.1:0-69380 GCF_950295315.1 Erinaceus europaeus
TGATGCCAGGGAGGAGAGAATCTTAGGTCCCACTTCCCACCAAAATTATCATGTCTGAGGACCGTGGTTCAAGTCCCCAGTGTCACATGACAATACCACACACAGCAGGTTCTGGGGTGTTTTCCCCCTGTCAATCTGTCTTTAAGAAAATGATTTATTAATGGGGCCGAGTGGTGGCACACCTGGTTAAATTCACATATTTACTTGCACCCAGGTTCAAAGCCATGGTCCCCACTTGCTTTGTGAGTGCTGAAGCAGGACTGCAGGTGTCTCTCTGTCTCTTTCCCTCTCTACACCCCCCCCTGATTTCTCTCTATTCCATAATAAAAAATAATTTTTCTCTCTATTCAACAGTAAATAAATAATAAAAAATAATTTAGACCTGTGGTGGGGTAGAAGTGCTTGAGAAAGGAAGGACAGACAGGAAGTGGGCCTGCTGCCACAAGGCTAGCAGGTTCCAGGTGTTTGCGTTTTTTCTTAGTCCCCTCATTACCATCACTCCTGCTTGGCCATTTCCTACCTTTGTGGGCAGGCTTAGTCCTCTGTGATTCCCTGGTCTAGCGGAGGCAGAGGTTGGGCAGGCATTTCTGTTGAGATTCAGTGGGTCACAGTTCTCAGGTGTCCTGTGATGAGCTGCTGGGTTATGAGGGTCCCAGATGGTTTTACATCTGCAGGGTGTCTGCCATCTCTGCTTATCTCTTCAGTGTTGACTTGTAGGTTTTGACACACTAGATTCCCGTTATCATGGAAGATAGCTCACCTGGCAGAGAGCACAGTTCTTCAGAACCAGGGTCATCACATGCAAGAACACCTGGCTTCAATTTTCAATTTTTTTCAAAATCACAGGGTGTGAGGAACAAACATCAGTGCAGGATAGATGCATTGATCTTTGTTCCTCAAACCCTGTGATTTTGGAAAAAAAAAATGAATCCAGGTGTTCGTGTACCTGGTAGAACATACATCTTGCCACGTGCAAGCACCTGGGTTTAGGTCCCTGGTTCCCAACTACAGAGGAGAAGGTGCATGAGTAGTGCTGCATGTTCCCCGGCTCTCTCCATATCACCTCTTCCAGCTCAATTTCTATTTATCCTATCAAATTAAACAAATAAGACAAAAAGAAAGGAAGGAAGGGAGAAAGAAAGAAAGAAAGAAAGAAAGAAAGAAAGGAAGAAAGAAAGGAAGATGTGGGGGGTTGCATTGTTATGTAGAAAACTGGAGATGTTATGCATGTACAAACTATTGTATTTACTGTTGGCTGTAAAACATTAATCCCCCAATTAAAAAATTCTGTCCCCCCAAAAAAAGGAAGAAAAATGGCCACCAGGAAAGGTGGATTTGTTAAGAAGTCATGGAGCAACAGCAGTAACCCTGGTGGCAATAAATAGGAAGGAAAGAAAAAAAGGGAAAGAAAGAAAGGAAGGTAAAGGAAAGAAAAGGCAAAAGAAAAGAAAGGAGGGAAAAGATAAAGATAAAGAAAGTCTCCTGTGAATTGTGCAGGTATGAAGACTGCTAAAAGATCATTTGGTTAAATAAATAAATTACAACATGGTGCCAGACTGATGCCGGATGGATGCGTAGAATAAACCCCTAAACCCAGAGTTTCCAGTGCCTTGCCAGAATGGTTACTCCTAAAGGAATAGACCTCCAGGGAGTCTGGCGGTAGCACAGTAGTTTAAGCTCACATGGTGCAAAGCACAAGAACCAGCAGAAGGATCCCATCTCCCCACCTGCAGGGAAGTCACTTCACAAGCAGTGAAGCAGGTCTGCAGGTACCTATCTTTCTCTCCTCTCTGTCTTCCCTCCTCTCTCCATTTCTCTCTGTCCTATCCAACAATGACAACATCAATAACAACAACAATAAGAACAATAAAAAAACAAGGGCAACAAAAGGAAATAAATAAATAAATAGACCTCCAGACCCCAGATGGGGGTAAATCATTTAGCAAGGGGGCCGGCATGGGAGGATGAGACCATGATCCTTCTCCTGGGTACTGCCATTTTTTTTTTTTTGGGGGGAGAGGTTTCTGTGCTGGTTAAAGGAGGTTGTAAATCAAAGGTCAGAGTGACCTGGTTGTAGTGATGACCCAGTAATGACACAAGCCTAAAAGCTCCAGATTGTATGGTAATTCTGACTGCCTAGCGCCCTGCAATGCAAATGACTATATTCAACTACCCAAAACAAAACAATGCCCCAAGCACTCAAGTCAGCTACCTGGGGGGTGGGGGATGGGCTGGGTGCTTGCTGCACTCCTGAAGCCTAGAGAAAAGGAGGAATCTTTTCTCTAAAACAAACACCAGTCTGAATACTTGTTGAGCCCCCACTGGGCACTAGGGCTGGGAGTGGTAAACAAAATAGAGAGGGCCCCCCTTATGAGGCTGGCATTTCAGCAGTTAGTAGTTAGATTATTACTTTTTTTTTTGCTTGTTTGTTTTGTTTTCCCACCAAGGTTATTATTGGGGCAAGGTGCCTGCACGAGGAATCCACTGACCTCTGTGGCCATTTTTATTTTTTCTCTCACTCTTTTTTTTTCTTATTTAATTTTTTTTTAATTATCTTTATTTATTGGATGGAGACAGCCAGAAATTGAGAGGAGGAGGGAAGCTCAAGAAGGAGAGAGACAGAGAGACACCTGCAGACCTGCTTCACCACTCGCAAAGCTTTCCCCTTGTAGGTGGGGACGGGGGGCTCAAACCCGGGTCCTTGTGCACTGTAGTATGTGTGCTCAACTAGGTGCGCCACCACGTGGCACCTTTCTCTCTCTCTCTCTCTTTTTTTTTTTTTATTTGATAGGACAGAGAGACATTGAGAGGAGAGGAGAGGAGAGGAGAAGAAAGAGAGAGATGGAGACAGAAAGACACTTGCTTCACTGCTTGTGAAGCTGCTCTCCTGCCTGTGGAGAGGAGTTCAAACCCAGGTCCTTGTGCATGGTGATGTATGCACTTAACCAGGTGCACCGCCATCTGGCTCCCCAACTACTGCCTGTTTAATATGAAGCAGCTAAACGTAGAATTATTTACACAATTACTGGTTTCCAGCAAGTAAGCAGAGACTTGGGCTTAAGATTTGCTCACAGAAGTCTGCTTCCCTCTCACCACCCCCCCCACCATGTCCCTGATCACTCTATAGTCAACTAGTCAATCAGTTGGCCTGTCAGTCTCTCAGTCAGTCTGCTGATCACTTCACAACAGTTACTCATCAAATAATTCCTTTTTTTTTTTTTCTGGTCAATTTGATTTCTGGAGAAATTGTGTGTGTGTGGGGGGGGGAACAAAGAAACAAACAAATAACAACAACAAAACACCACCACTAACAACAACAAAACTGCAACCACACACTATGATCTTAGGTCAAGGAGTGCTAGTATTGTTAGGGTTTAGATTTCCAGGTCTATGTTGAAAGCAAGGGCACTGGCCAGGTGAACAGGGAAATTACTGTGTTGAGGGGGAAAGAGACCAAGGAGTTTCTCTCTCACAGTGTCTGGATTGTATTACTAAACTCAGCAAAGAATTGGGGGAGAGGAGCATACTTTCAAGCATTTCAGACTTTTACTAGGGAAAAGGAAAAGGATGCACAGAGAGAGACTCATGGGTAAAAAGACCTAATGGCATCAAAGATGAACTCTTTTATTCACTTGTCAGGCCCTGCTGTTGAGGGACAGGAGGTACCTGGAGGGTACCGCCCAGAAAATGGGAGTGGTGACAGGTGTGGCTTAGAAAGGTGGAGGCAGGGCTTGAATGTTAAAAGTTAGACCTGTGGCTGGGAGTATGGATCAACCAGCCAACGCCCATGTACAGGAAGCAATTACAGAAGCCAGACCTTCCACCTTCTGCACCCCATAATAAGCCTGGATCGATACTCCCAGAATGATAAAGAATAGGAAAGCTATCAGGGGAGGGGATGGAATATGGAGTTCTGGTGGTGGGTATTGTGTGGAGTTGCACCCCTCTTATCCTATGGTTTTGTCAGTGTTTCCTTTTTATTCTTTAAAATATTTATTTATTCCCTTTTGTTGCCCTTGTTTTTTTATTGTTGTAGTTATTATTGATGTTGTTGTTGTTGGATAGGACAGAGACAACTGGAGAGGGGAGGGGAAGACAGAGAGGGGGGAGAGAAAGATAGACACCTGCAGACCTGCTTCATCGCCTATGAAGCGACTCCCCTGCAGGTGGGGAGCCAGGGGCTCGAACCGGGATCCTTTCGCAGGTCCTTGCGCTTTTTGCCACCTGTGCTTAACCCACTGCACTACCACCTGACTCCCAGTGTTTCCTTTTTATAAATATATTTTTTTAAAGATAGACCTGTGGTGGGATAGATAGCATAATGGTTACGCAAATAAACTCTCATGCCTGAGGCTCCAAAGTCCCAGGTTCAATCCCCTGCAGCACCATAAGCCAGAGCTGAGCAGTGTTCTGGTGTTCCTTTTTCTTTCTCTCTACCTACCTATCTATCTATCACACACAAAAAAAGAAAGAATTTTAAAAAGGTAGATCTGTGAGTGTGGCTTTTCTGTCTTCTGTCCAGATCATTATGTTAGTAACAACTCTGCAGCCATCACCTGGCCCCACCCCCGGACTTTTAATGGTAAACTTCATGTAGAATAGGCACACATTTTCAAAGATGCACACCTACAACTTACATGGTAATACAGTGCTATTTTACACAGAATTTAAACTTATAGGGGGCTGGGCAGTGGTGCACCCTGTTGAGTGCACACATGATCATTCCCCCTGGATTCGAGCCCCTGCCCTCACCTGCAGGGGGAATGCTTCACTGCTCATGAAGTATTATGAAGTGCTGCAGGTATGTCTCTTTCTAGCTCCCTTTCTACTTTTCTCTCCCCTTCAGTTTCTGTCTTATCAAATTAAAAAGAGAAAGAAAGGAAGAAAGAAGGAAAGGAGGGAGGGAGGAGGGAAGGAAAGATAAAAGGGAGAAATTAGCCACCAGGAGCGATGGATTTGTAATGCTAGCACCAAGCCCCAGCTATAACTCTCCTTGAAAAATAATAATAATGATACTACTACTAATAATAATAATAATAACAATGTAGTGCTTATCTTGAAAAATCTGGCCATGGGACCAAGCTGGGCCTGCCACTCTTTGAGGGGACCTGAGCTGTGATGTCCTACAGATGGCTCCAGGACCCTGCCTGCTCTAGTCCTCACCAGGCCTGCTTCACAAAAGGTATCTGAGTCTGCGGGCTGGGTTTGCACCATCAGTTCATTCGCAAACTTTCTGGAAACACCAGCTACCAGAGGCCATTCTGCCACAGTGTAGCAGCTTGGGGGACATGGTCAAGTTTCTTGCACATGTGTTTCTATTTTAGGTTGAAAATAACCACACATTCTCCATTTCATATATAATATGTCTATGCGATTTTTTTTGTTTTTGAGCCAGGACAGCTCCTTCTTGGAGAGACTTCTTTGTTCAGATATATGAAAATAGAGCGAGAGATGGAGGCAGAGAAACACTACAGCACCAGAGTTTCTCCCTCCAGTGTCACTGTGATGGTCCCATGTTCTGCCAGGGTTGGAACCTGAGGGCCAGGCACTTGGCTAGACACACGTCCTACCCAGTGAGTGCTCTCTCCAGGCCCTGTTCATGTGGGTTTTCAGAAAACCATTTTCTTCTCCTAAAAGTTGGGGCCACTGTGTTCCTCTAGGAAGACACACAAGGGATAAAGATCCTGAGTTCTCTGTGTGCTGTGGCCTTCTTCCTGAGGGGCATTCATGGACAGAAAACACAGAGCTCTCACTTCTGTTGCTCATCAGACTTTCTGCTTCTTTTCCAGTTTCAGATTTAATTAACTATGGTCACATTTTTTAAAAAATTATCTTTATTGAATAGAGACAGCCAGAAATTGAGAGGGTAGGGGAGACAGAGAAGGAGAGAGAAAGAGAGACACCTGCAGCACTGCTTTACCACTTGCAAAGCTTTCCCCCTGCTAGTAGGAACCAGGGACTTGAAACTGGGTCTTTGAGCACTGTAACATCTGCGCTCAACCAGGTGCGCCCAGGTCACTTTTTTTTTTTAAATCTTCTTTCATTTGATAGGACAGAGAAAAATTGAAAGGAGAGGAAGAAACAGAAAGGGAGGAATAAAGAAATAAAGAGAGAGAGAGAGAGAGAGAAGAAGGAAGAATAAAGGAAGAAAGAAAGGCACAGGCAACACTGCTTCACTGCCTATGAAGCTTCCCCTCTGCAGATGGGAACTGAGTGTCTGAGTATTAGTTCCTGCACTGGGTAATGTGAGCACTAAAACTTAAGGCCACCTTTATAACCAGTAACTCCACTATTTTTAGATGCTGTTCACATGGGGCTTAGGCCACAGTGTTTGTTCAGGGATGAGGGGGGTGTCCCATATCTTCATAGGGCCTGGCAGACCCTTGAGAGGATCTCTTTTCATCCCACACTCGGGTTGGGCAGGTTCTGCCCTCAGAATCTCGGGTGGGTTATGGCTGAGGAAGGGTTCCCAAGAGTTCAGGCACAAATCAATAGCAGGCATTCCAAGGGAGTGTGAGCTAACAGAGGTGCTGGCGGGTCGTGCATCTTAACACAGCTTCTTGGGGACTTTAATTGTCGGGATGTTCAAGAGAAGCAGATGACCTTATGGGGTATTTTTTTTTCCCCTGGAAGAGAATAGTCTATATATTAAAAGGCAGCAAATGATTCATAACTGGTTGGCGGCTGGGCCTATGGGCCCATGTTTCCCATGTGGATTTTTTTTCCCCCTCTGCATTGCAAACTCTTACATTAAATTGTGATAAATGAAGAGTGGGGGCTCCTCATACAAATCAATGACTCCAGTGTGTGTGTCATTAGCCTGAGAGATGCAGGCAGCGGTCAGTCCCATAAATCATGTGATGATCTGCTGTCGGCAGCACGATGCAAGCAAGCAGGCGCATTAGGGAGGTTAAGGAATGAAATTAATCTGTGCGCTTGCCTCTCCCTCTTCCGCCTTCCCCATCACCTGGTCATACGGAAAGAATTAAAATCACATGATCCGAACTAAAACCGCTCCAGAACAGTAAATTGGTTAAGTTTGACTTCACCTTTCAACTTCGAGTTAATTATGGATTAGGGGATTCATTCATTCCCTGGCACTGGGAAGGCACAGGGAGTCAAGGAGGAAGCCTGCCAGGGCCTCACATCTGGGTTCCAGGGGTATTCATTATGCTGGCAGTGCCACTGGTGATACCTCGGCAGACCCGAGAGTTGGGGTTGGGGCTTGGGGGAAGTCCCATTATAAGTTTAGTCTTGTCCTGCTCTGGGCTGCAGTTTCAGAGAGTCAGCCAGACCAAGGTGGGAGGGGTGGTGGTGGTGGTGGTGGTGGTGGTGGTGGTGGTGGTGGTGGTGGTGGAACTGCTGCTTGTTTGGGGGCGGGGTCCAGAAGAGACTTTGAGGCACAGGTTGGTCCATGATGATTGCTTGGGTCATTCAAGAGGACTCAATTGGAATATGCCTTTACACCAAGAATGCAGTGACTTCACACTCCAGAGGGAAAACTGACATCCCTCCAGGAGCCTTTGTATTGGTGTGACCATATCTGCTGTGTGAACGCTTCCCATCAGCAAAACTATCGTTCTCATTATACAATTTGGATAAAGACATCTCCAGGGACATCCCCACCCCCTCACACATGGACTTCAGAATCCTCAGGACAGTGATGGTTATCTTCCGGAGTGTGTGTTTGTGTGTGTGTGTGTGTGTGTGTGTGTGTGTAAGGGAAGGGATGTGTCATCACAGTGTCCTTTGGAGACAACTCCTGGTCCTTTTTCCATGGCGCAGCCTGAACCAGGCAAGCATGGCATTTCTTCATATGGTGACCAGAAATGAGAGCTTCGTAGAGAGGAGCTGTCACACTGTGGCCACTTGGCAATGGCCACTGTGGTCACATGCAGGAACAGCCTCTCAAGTGCACCCTTTGCTAGGTGAGGGCCATCTTCCTCCTTTTCCCCTCCCCCCTTCCTTTCTCCTCCTCCTTCTCCTCTTTCTCTCCTCCACCCTCCTCCTCCTCCCACTCCCTGTTCCCTGTCATCCTTCTCTTCTTCTCCCTCTCCTCCTTCTGCTTTTTCTTCAATAGATTATATGTTTTTTCTGCTTTATTGGGGAGGGGTTTAATGGTTTAGAGTACAGTTGTTGGCATATATGTACAACCTCTCATAACCCCTTCAGTCTAGGTCCTCTTTAACCACCATGCACCAGGGCCCCAGGACTCTTTCATTTTATCCCTTCTCTGACTTCCCCAGAGTCCTTTGCTTTGGTGCAACACACACACCCAGTCCAAGAGTCACCTTATGTTTTTCCTCACTGTTCTTGCTTCTTAAGTTTTGCCTATGAGTGAGATCACTCAGTATTCATCCTTAGTCCTTCTCTTATTGGGGGGGGGGGCATTGGTAGGGACATTTGTCTGCTTGGCATTAAAACAAGAGATGATCAATAAATTCCACACTGACCTTTGCATGTAAAAACACACGGCCAACAACACAGGCAACAACAGAACTGCTTGGTGTGTACATGACACCTTACAGCTTGCTGAGTGCTTTCCTATGCATTCATAACGAGTTTCATCTTTCCAACTGCCTGTGAGTCTTAGTCCAAAACACCAACTCAGTTCCCCCAGAGACCAGGACAGAGTGTTTGAAACTTGAGCTCAGGTGGCCAGGAAGTGCCTCAGTTGTCATAGCACCCAGCTGCACAGTTCAGAAAGAATGGGGGCACCCAGAGGGTTGCCTTGGGTGTTCTCCCTACTCAAGACCCACAGGTGGAAGGTTTTTCTAGTTCCAGTATCATTCTAACCCCCATGGGACTTCTCAGCTGATTGACATGGGCAAGATGCCAGAGCCAGAAGTACCCTGAGGACACTGGAAGTCAAGTCTTCTGCTTACACTAATGAACTCATGCCCAGACAGAGCTCGGACCTTCCCAGATCCATCTGCAACCAGTCACCATCTACAGTTTCTGGTCTCAAGAGGCCTCTCCTAATTCCACTGCTCTCTCCATGCTCTCCTCAGTTGCTCTTTATTTCTACTTTTTCCTCCTCTCCTCCTCTTCCTCCTTCTTGTTTCTTTTGCAGAGCTGGAGTCTTGTATGTGCACAAATTTTGCACTTCTGACTAAGGGACTCACCTTTTCATTTAGACGGAGAGACAAAGAGACATTACAGAGCCAGAGCTTCCTCTCTTGCATCTGCCATATGGAACTGAGGCTCAGATCTGGGATCGAATGCATGACAAGGTACACAACCTACCTATTAAGCTAGCTCTCTCGCACTTTATTCTTTTGAGAGAACTCAGAAAGTAGATCAAGGGAGATAGCATAATAACTATGCCAGATATATATGTGTGTATATATATATATATTTTTTTTTCCAGGCCTGAGGCTCAATCCCCAGCACCATAATTCAGAGCTGAGCTATGTCCTGGCATCTGCTTCTCTCCCTCCCTCTCTTCCTCTCTCTCTCTCTCTGTCTCTCTCTTGCTCTCACTCACACACACACACACACACACACACCATTAAAATAAAACAACTAAGGTATTGTTTAAATATACAGTGATGGGTCTGGGAGTTGGTGCAACCAGTTAAGCACCCATCTTATCATGTTCAAGAACCTGAGTTTGAGCCCCTGCTCCCCACCAGCAGGAGGGGGGCACATCATAAGCAATGAATCAGATCTGCAGGTGTCTCTTTCTCTCTCCCTCTCTCCCTCACTCCCCCTTCGTCTCTCATTTTCTCTCTGTTCTAGCCTATAAAATAAAAATTAAAAAAAAAGAAAAAAATGACCACCAGGAGCAATGGTTTGCAGTGCCGGCACCAAGTCTAAGTGTTAATCTTGGTGGCAAGAAAAAAACGGCAAAAAAAAAAAAAAGCACATAGAATCAACAAATGCCTAGCTCCTGAATATCCAGAATTCAAAAATAGTAAAGTTTTCCTATTTGCAGTAACTACTCCATAAAATCCCTGATTCTGAGCCCTGTCCAGGGGATTGGCTATGTGATACATTCATTCAATTCTCTTTCCTTCCTGAGCTTGCCAGCCAGTTGTGATTCTGCTGCATCACCTTCTGACCCATCTTTTTTTGTTTGTTTGTTTTTAATAATTTACTTATTTATTAATGAGAAAGATAAGAGGAGAGAGAAAGAACCAGACATCACTCTGGTACATGTGTTGCCGGGGATCGAACTCAGGACCTCATGCTTGAGAACCCAATGCTTTATCCACTCCCGCCACTTCCTTGACCCACCTTTATGTGTGTTTGCATGCACACCTGCATGTGCACACATGACAAAGATGTGCAGGGAATGCATATACATACCCACACTTACCACATGTACCAGATGCATGTGTTTATTTACACACCAGCACACATGCACATGGGTCACTGAGGTGCATGTCTTGCATGGCTATAGGTGTCTAAATATATGTCAATCCTCTGGATTTTCCATAATCTAGGTATTATTGAGGGATATCAGGCATGACCACACCTGTAAGCCCTACTTGGCTGCATGGCATCCTTGGAGGATTCATCCACCCACACCCTATCCTCAGTCACCTTCCAGCTCAATTATTTATCTAATTATTTAATGATAGAGACAGACAGAGAAATTGAGAAAGAAAAGGCAGATAGGGAAAGTGAAAGAGAGACACCTGTAGCAGTGCTTTACCACTTCTGAAACTCCCCTACGCCACAGTTGGGGACCAGGGTCTTGAACCTCAGTCCTTGCACATGGTGATGTTTGTGCTCTATGGAGTGTACTACTACCCAGTGCCAATTTCTACTTGTTTTTATGAATATGAGGGAGATACATCAATGCACAGCTCTGCCATCCAGAAAAGCTTCCTTGTTACTGCCTTGTGGTACCAAGGATGGAACCCAGGGCCTCAGGCATGCACTACCCACTGAGATTCACCCCAGGCCTCTCACAGTTTTTCTTTTGCCACCCAGGTTATCACTGAGGTTCACTGCCTGCATGGCTCCACTGTTCCCAGTGGCCTTTTTTAAATAAAGAGACAGAGATAAGTATATACATGTAGAGAGAGCTAGAGAGGGGAGGGAAAGAAAGAGATAGAGAACAATAGAAAGAGAGATACCTATAGTCTTCCTCCACTGCTGGTGACACTAACTTCTCAGAGATGGGGACCAGGGACCTGAACTCCAGTCCTCAGGTGTGGTTACATGAGCACTTTACCAGGTGTGCCACCACCCGGCCCTCCCACCTACCTTTGATAGACATTTGTATTGTCCCTGATCCTCCCCTGTCAGCAATGATGCCGATACTGACGGCCCCACGCATCTCTCTTGGGATTCATTAATGACATGGATCACCACAACTTCGTTAGTTCTCTGAATGTGTTGCTATGTCTCTCCTCTTAGGGGTCTGATACCTTTGGGACTTGCAGTGACCACATACAAAAGTGGCCAGCACTGCCCCAGTCAATACTTGAGTATTTTTCCCTGGGGTTTGTGGTCATATTTCAGTCAGTTTTCCACCAACCCTGGCACAAGCCAGGCACATAATATGCCCCAAGCCCGCTGTGTCCACATGTGCAGGCCCCAGGAAGCCTCAGCCCATGGCCCCCTCATCCCAGAACCATTAAACCTCTCACTTTGTATATCCTAATTCCTTTAAGAAATCCCAAACCTGTCTCCTTGGCTGGAAATAAAATAAATGTAATATCTATTGCTATCGCTTAAACACAAATTATAGTATTTTTTTTATTAAATACTCTGTTGTCAAATGCTTGACAGTCCTCATAATAGATAAAAAAAAAGCAACTAAAACTAGTTATTTGCTGTTACCTCAGAGGCTCGCAACACAGTTTGTAGTGCATTTACTTGTTATGTTCTGCTTGTCGCATTTCATTATGAGCACGTGAATTATTCTCCCTATTAAATGAAAATGCAGTCTCCCCTCCCCCAGCTACCCTTGAGCTGTGATAAAAGGTGAAGGTCTGGAGATGGACGTGTTTGAAGGAAAGTAACCACCAGCCCAGCCTCACTGGAAGATGGGGTGAGGGGGATCCTCCCCCCAGTGAGCTAGGCTGTGAGCAATGGCCACTGTCATATTTTGGACTTAATGTTATCCAAGCCCAGTTTTCCCTTCCCTCTCTCTTGTCATCCTGATAGCAGCCTTGTAAGGCAGACAGGCTGGGCTTTCCGTGCCCATTTAACAGATGAGGAAGTCATCATAAGAAGGGGCCAAGTAGTTGGTGTTTCACCCAGTAGAGTGCACAAGTTACAATGTGCTAGGATCCTGGTTCAAGCTCCCAGTCCCCACTGGCAAGGGGGAAATGTCAGGAATGGTGGAACAAGGCTGTAGGTGTCTCTCCTCTTTACCCCTCTCTCTCTCCCCTTTATAAAGAAAATGATCACCAGGAATAGTGGAGCTGTGCAGATATTGAGCCACAGTGATAATCCCAGTGGGGAGAGAGAGAGAGAGAGAGAGAGAGAGAAGGAAGACAGGAAAAGAGAGAGAGGAGAGAGAAGAACACAAAGGGGGCTTTCAAGTTGAGAAATTGAGTAAAAACTTGAGATCTGTATGTAACCTCCCTGCCCATGAGCATACATGCACACACACACACACACACACACACACACACACACACACACACACTCACACACATGATGCAAGGCTGCTATTGCCCATAATCTGAGATATTCATTTCCAGGACAGTTCCTTTTTTGACCCTGACAGACTCACAGCAGTTCTTTAAGGCAATAGTACACCTGCCTCTTCCAGCATCCAGGAAGCTGCCTTGTGCTATCTGTGTAATAAGGTAACAGGTGCAGAAGTTAGGGCTGAGCTGGGCCTGTTCCTTCAGAGTCCAGTTCAGCTGTAGTAAGGGGGTGACTTCAACTCTTTGGGGGTGCATCCTCCTTTAATTGTCTGATGCAGTCTCAACCACCTCCGTGCATACAGAGAGACTGAATTTCCATGTGAATAACAGTTCACAAACGGTTTAGGGGCTTTCCACACTCTATGTACACCTTCTGTGGACTATGTTCTAGCTCAGAAAGTCCCCTCATGAGGAAAAGATTGCAGTTAAATCTTTTTGCTGCTTATCTGGCCTGAATGGGCTGGAAGGTGACCAAATACTGTGACCCATGCCCAGCTCTTTCTTTGAAAAGTCTTTTTCGGGGAGTTGGGGGGTTCATAATAGCTCAACTGAGTAAGCTACTGCTTTGCCATTTGCACAGCCCTGGTTTGAGCCCGGTCCTTACAGCAATGAAGAAAGCTTTGGTATTATTCCCTCTCCCTCTCCCTCTCCCTCTCCCTCTCCCTCTCCCTCTCCCTCTCCCTCTCCCTCTCCCTCTCTCTCTCCCTCTCTCTCTCTCTCCTTCTCTCTCTATTTTGCCACCAGGGTCATCGCTGGGGCTCAATGCCAACCCATTGCTCCTGTGGTCATTTTTTTATTTCAATTTTAATGGATAGGATAGAGAGAAACTGAGAGAGGAGGGGGGAGATAGGAAGTGAGAAAGAGAGACACCTACAGAAATGCTTCGCCACTTGTGAATCCCTGCTGCAGGTGGGGACTGAGTGTTCAAAATCAAATCCTTGCATGGGCCCTTGCGCTTAGAACTATGTGCACTTTACCTTTACCAGGTGAACCACCTCCCCCCCGCCAGCTCTATCCTTCTCTCTTTCCCTCTCTCTCTGAAAAAGTCAACTCAGAGTGGTGAAGTCTTGAGGTGACCCAAAACAAACAAACAAAATCAAACTATGAAAACTCTTCTGGGCAGCTGAGTGTCACCAGAATTTGTTTTCTGTTTTTGTTGTCACTTTGTTTTGTTTTGTTTTAAAGATATGGACAAAGAGGGGAGATAGAGAGAGACAGAGATAGAGAGAGACAAAGAGAGAGAAGGAGAGAGAGACTGCAACACCAAAACTCCTTGCGATGTGGTGGGGCCACTCTTGAACCTGGGTCACGACGCAGATGGCAAAGCAGCACATTTTCTTTTCTTTCCTTTTTCCTTTCCTTTTCTTTTCTGTACATAAACACCCAAAGACTGTGTCCCATCACATCCTCCCCCTCCCCCTCCCCCCCACACCAGCAGCCCATGAAGCAGAACATCCCCCCTCACCCTCAACCCTGGGTTTTTATTTTGGTACCCTATTCCAAATTCAGTCAAATCCTGTGTTGCGTTTCCCTCTCTGTTCTTCTTTCTCAACTTCTGTTTATGAGTGGGATCATCCCATACTCGTCTTTATCTTTCTGACTTCGCTCATTTAATGTAATTCCTTCTAGCTCCACATTTTCTAGCAGCACATTTTCTAAGTGAGCTATTTTTGCCAGCTCTGGTCACCATAAATGGAACCAGGGAGAGTTCAAGCTCCTTCAGTGCTGGAGTGGGGCCTGCTGTTCTCTGAGTCCAGAAGCCTTGGAGAATGATGAGACCAAGTACCCTCCTCAGGTACTCCTACTCTCTGTGACCCCTGCCCTCCCTCCAGACCTTGTCTTGTGGGAGGAAGTAAGTCTCCAGGCTCCTGCTAAGCTGCCAGGTGATCTCTTCCAAATGGGTTCAGGTCCTGGCAAGGCCCCATGGGATCTCAGTGTGCACATCTGTAAAATAAGAGGAATCTCAGTCCTGCCTCCAAGCAAGAGGGCTTTGACCCCACATGACAAAGGGTGTCACACATTTGTATTTTCCCTCCAGGTGGGCCCTCGGGCTGACCTGCTCTCGTGGGTGTAATTTCACTGAGAACATTCTCCTTCTCAGGATGCCTGCTATCTTGATGTGTCTTTCAGTGCCAGCCACTCTGTCATCTGAGGGCTTTGTAGCAACATAGCACCTCTCATCTGAGGCTGTTTGCTGAACACCAGTGCTTCCCAGAGCTGTGCTGATAAGGCTGCAGTTCAGGGGGACGTGTGGAGGCTGATAAGGCAGGAGCACATCCGGAAATGATGCCTTCTCAATGCAACAGTCAGTCACCTTCTGCTGGAGCCAAACCAAAGCCCCAGGAGCATCTCTGGACAACTATAGAAGAGAGAAACCAAAGAAAAGGTCCTTGGAGGCCAGTGGGCAGCAAATAGGAAGCCAGAAAAAAGAATGTTGTTTTCATGTAGACTTTACTGGAGTCCCAAGCTTGCCACCAAGTTTTTGTTTTGCTCTTTGTTTGTATGTTTGTTTACCTGAGCACTGCTCAGCTCTGGTTTATGGTGTTATGGGGGACTGAACTTGGGAACTTGGAGCCTCAGGCACGAGAGTTTATTTGTATAAACACTATGCTATTTCCACAGCCCCCAAGGTCACTATGATGGCTATATCCTTTCTGGTCATTGGGCATGGGTGCAGGAATGAGGGTGAAAGAAGCATGGGGACCATGGGGAAGGAGTGAACCCTCCAGCCTTCCAATGAGAAACTTGCACTTGATAAAGTTGCCCATTTGAGTAAACTGTTGCTTGAGGATTGCTTTGTTGGTTTCCTTTGGGGGCTTCTCTCACTACAATTTTAGGGAACTAAAGTCTACCTAGGGTGAAAATAATCAGGGCAGAGAACACGGGGATTGTGAGAAAGCCAGGAGAAAGGAAGACAGATATGCCTTTGAAGAAATCAGAGATGGTGACAGAGAAGGAGAGAGGGCTGGAGAGAGAGCTCAGTGGGTAGGGCTGTGTGACTTTCCATGTGTGTGGGGTATGGGGGAGCAGGTTACAGCCCTGGCACCACCTGGAAGCTACTGTGGCATTGGAGTCATCTCTGCTATGGTGGTATCTCTCTTTTTCTCTGTTTCTTTCTCTCTCTCTCTCTGTCTCTCTCTCTCCTTCTCTACCTAAATGAAAATATAGGTGTTAGAGAGGTGGAATTGCTGTCAGAGAGGTAAAATTCAGCATGTGTTTGCCAATTGTCAAAAAAAAGAGAAAGGAATAAAGAAAAAGAGGAGTAGGAGGAAGATGACGAAGGAGGAGGAGGAGAAAAGTAACAGCTTAGGAGGGTATCTATCAGTGTACCTCTCAAAGACACCAACGTTTGGGAACCCTGAGAGGGTAGCAGTGTGGCTCCCTACAGATCAAGCAATGGACTGTTAGCAAAGGTTCTAGATCACCAGGGGTCAGAATCACACGTCCTCCATCACACCTCACCATCTTTGTCATTCTTACTCAAACCCTTACCCAGACTTCCAACCAAGCTACTGCTTTCCTCAAAGCAAGAGTATTTTGACCAAGTATCTATGCCACCCTCTTGGACATGTTTGACCCTGTCCTGCTTCAATCCTGTGTCTTTCTCTCAGATGGCAACTGGTAAGCTAGTCCCCCCTGCGACCTGGGGAACCCAGCGGAGTCTTACTCTTCTTCCTACATAAAATACCCCTGTGACCAAAAGGATTTTCCTGTCAGGGTCCCAGGGGGAAGCTGACAGGAGAGAAAGGGCCCACCCAGAGGAGGTGACCTCTCCTCCCCAAGGTTCACCTACTGCTCCCCGAAGATGTGGGTCTCCCTTGGGTGTAGATGAAGGGCGCTCCAGGAATCGATAAATCATACGTCTGCTGCTGGATAGCACTTAGGTAGGTAAATGCACGCTGGCTACTCACTCTGTGGACCCTTCTAAAAAAAGATAATACACTCCATATCTCACCTGGCTGACATATCCCAGCTCCATGGGTAATGGGTCAGGATTGAGCCAAGCTTAGAGAGTGAATTACCTCTCAGCCATCTCTTCAAGTTTAGGGCTGCAGCCACCAACAAAAATCAATGTGGAAGGATTCTGGTTGTCTCTCAGGCAATACCTACAGTGACTCTTAATGAAATAAACTATTGAAGCCTTTTAATCAGAGCACCTGCCTGAACGGCGGAAGCCATCCAAGAGGAGGCTGGGGGCTCAGGGGACCTGTTTTCCCCTTACCAGTCAATGCATGAGTGATTCTTTAATTGTAGTAATGATGTACTTCCCCTGGACCCAGACGCTGGGGCAGCAGGCAGCAGCTGTGTCCTCTGGGGCACAGAGATGGCATGACCTCAACAGGGGCTGTATCATAGGGGCCACAGAAGTGCTTCAAGGGAAGAGGCTTGCTCTGGTCCCAGGCATGTGATCTGTTCCCATCAAAAGGAAGCTCTAAGGCCAGCAAAATAGCTCACTTGGATAGTGTACTGCTTTGCTATGTGCATGACCCAGGCTCAAACCTGAGTCCCACCATACTGAAGGAAGCTTTGGTACTATCTGTTCTCTCTCTCTCTCTCTCTCTCTCTCTCTCTCTCTCTCTCTCCTCCCTCCCTCTCTCTCTCCCTCCCTTAAAATGAAAAGAGGTGCTGCCAGGTGGTGGTGCCCTTGCCCAAGCCCCAGTGTTATCACATGTAAGGACCTGGGTTTGAGCCTCCACTTCCCACCTGCAGAGGGAAAGCTTCACAAGTGCTGAAGCGAGTACTGCAGGTGTCTCTCTTCCTTTCTGCCACCCCCTCCCTCCTCAATTTCTCTCTGTACTATAGAATAAAGGGGAAAATGGGCACTGGGAGACATGGGATTCATCGTGTAGGCACTGAACCCCAGTGGTAACCCTGGTGGCTATTTAAAAAAGAAAGAAGGAAAAGAAAAAGTAGAAGGAAAAGAGCATCCTACACATTCAGCCTGAAGAACCCTCAAACACATACAAAAAATGCAAATACTTACGATTCAGAAATTCCACTCCGACACAGATATCCAAAGGATAGAAAAACAAGTTGAAAGGATTTATACTCGCCTGTGTTCATGGATGGACACCTGGATAAAGAGGTTCATATTGTTCAGTGGAATATTACTGTGTGATTAGAAAAGATGACACACTGGGAGTCAGGCGGTAGCACAGCGGGTTAAGTGCACATGGAGCAAAGCACAAGGACCGGTGGAAGGATCCCGGTTCGAGCCCCCAGCTCCCCACCTGCAGGGGAGTCGCTTCACAAGCCGTGAAGCAGGTCTGTAGGTGTCTATCTTTCTCTCTCCCTCTCTGTCTTCCCCTCCTCTCTCCATTGCTCTCTGTCTTATCTAACAATGATGACATCAATAACAACAGCAATAACTTCTTCTTCTAGCGTTTGCCCTTCTTCTGTAGCCAGTCAACAGCGTCAGGTTGAGCCTGATGTCTGCTTGTTGCTGGCTTTGAAAGTGACTGGGATCCATGTGGATTCAGTCGGCTAGGAAGGATCGTCAGTTTCCCCAATGAATGGGTACTCACGGGATGCACCACGAGAAGGTCGATCCAATGCATCCCACAGTAATAACTACAACAATAGAAAAAATGAAAAAGAAAAGATGACACTGTAGCATCCGGCAGTGGCATACCCAATAGACTGTATGTATTACCAGGTGCAAAGACGCTAGGTTCAAGCCCCTAGATCCCATCTGCAGGGACAGGAGAAGCTTCAGGAGCAGTGAAGCAGTGCTGCAGGTGTCTCATTTTTTCTTTCCCTCTCAATCTTCCCCTTCCCTCTCAAACTCTCTTTCTTTCCCTCTTTCTCTTTCAATGAAAAAAAAAAGAGGAGAGAGAGAAAGAGAGAGAGAGAGAGAGATGAGAGAAAGAGAAAAATATTGGCTTCCAAGAGCATTATATATTTTTCTTTTTTTATATATTTATTTTATTTATTTATTCCCTTTTGTTGCCCTTGTTGTTTTTTTTTATTGTTGTAGTTATTATGTTGTTGTCTTTGTTGGATAGGACAGAGAGAAATGGAGAGAGGGAGGGGAAGACAGAGAGGAGGAGAGAAAGATAGACACCTGCAGACCTGCTTCACCGCCTGTGAAGCGATTCCCCTGCAGGTGGGGAGCCGGGGTTCGAACCGGGATCCTTATGCCGGTCCTTGTGCTTTGCGCCACCTGCGCTTAGCCCGCTGCACTACAGCCCGACTCCCCGAGCATTATATTTTTTATGCAGGCACCAAGTCCCCAGAATAAACCTGTTGATAATAAAAATATATTTTATAAAATAAGAAGATGAGATTGTATCATTCAGGACAAAATGGATAGACCTGGAAGTGATCATGCTCAGTGGTGTAAGTAAAGAGGTATAAGACTACTAGCACATGGTTTCACTTGCATGTGGAATCTCAAAAACTAAAGCAAGTAACCTTGCAAAATACAGAGTAACCAAAGAGTCTCCTGGACTTGGTAAAACCTTTGGTGGTTATCAGAGGGAAGGGTGAGGACTGGTACATAGGGACTTCGGGGATTCATGTGGACAGATGTACAGACATGTGTAGGTATGACATTAACCCCCTGGAATCTGATATTTTTGTAAAGCATAATCATAATGAAATAGAAAGCCTCACATTAATGGAGGGCCTGCTCTGCATGGGAGTCTCAGAGCAGTGCTGCGGAGTAAGATGCCGGCTACAATGATGAAGAATGAATGAGTCTAGGGGCTGAAGGGCTGCAGGGTTAGCTTACCTAGGAGAGGGACAAATTTGCCTTGCTGAGAACCCAGGTTCAAGTCCAGTCTGAATAGTCCTATCTTCAACTCTGATACCATTTCCCCAGACTATAGTCCTAGCCCGCCTGCATGTTAGCTGTTGGGTTCAGGCAAGAATTAATAAAGTCATGGGCACCTTGGAATATACCTAAAGCAGACCTACTAGCTCCTTATAACACGAAGACCTCAAATTTCAGCCGCTATACTTTTCCCTTTAAGTTCCAGATTATTAAACAAATTGTTCTGCTTTATATCTTAATGCTCTTCAGCCACCATGACTTCCCTGGGCAGATGACCTCACTAATGTGTCCTGGAACCCCACCTCTCCAGAGCCCTGCCCCACTAGGGAAAGAGAAACAGGATGGGGGTATGGATCCACCTGTCAATGCTAATGTCCAGTGAAGAAGCAATTACAGAAGCCAAACCGTCCACCTTCTGCATCCCATAATGATCTTGGGTCCATGCTCCCAGAGGGATAAGGAATAGGGTAACTTCCAGTGGAGGGGAGGGGATATGGAAGTCTAGTGGTGGGAATTGTCTCCCTTTTATCCCAAAATCTTTTTTTTTAATTTATTTTATTTATTCCCTTTTGTTACCCTTGTTGTATCACTGTTGTAGTTATTATTGTTGTCGTTGTTGTTGGATAAAACAGAGAGAAATGGAGAGAGGAGGGGGAAGACAGAGAGGGGGAGAGAAAGATAGACACCTGCAGACCTGCTTCACCGCCTGTGAAGTGACTCCCCTGCAGGTGGGGAGCTGGGGCTTGAACCGGGATCCTTTCGCCGGTCCTTGTGCTTTGCGTGGCGCCACCTGCGCTTAACCCACTGCGCTACAGCCCGACTCCCTTATCCCAAAATCTTATCAGTCATTATTAAATAACTGATAAATTAAAAAAATAATAATGAGAAAGCTTTGGTGCAATGATACCTTTATAGCACTCCTGCTGTCCCTCTGTGTCTCTTTCTTTCTATTTGGACAAAGTTGGTCAGGAGCTGTGAATCCCTGGGGAAGACAAAAAGCAAACAGAAAAAAGAGTGAATCTGGGGGCCAGAAGATAGCTCATCCAGGGAAGCCTAAGCCTTGCTGTGAGAGAGGCCGTGGACTGGTGCCACAGGAGACTACCACAGCACTGGGAGAAGCTGTGTGGATGGTGGAGTAGTGTCATGGTGGCTTTTCCCTCTCTCTATGTATCTGGATTTTTAAAAAAAATATTTATTTATTAATTTATTCCCTTGTTTTTTTTGTTGCCCTTGTTTTTTTTTTTTTAATTGTTGTAGTTATTATAGTTGTCATCATTGTTGAATAGGACGGAGAGAAATGGAGAGAGGAGGGGAAGACAGTGAGGGGAAAAGAAAGACAGACACCTGCAGACCTGCTTCACCGATTGTGAAATGATTCCCCTGCAGGTGGGGAGCTGGTGGCTCGAACTGGGATCCTTGCTCTGATCCTTGTGCTTTGTGTCACATGCGCTTAACCCACTGCACTACAGCCCGATTCCCGTATCTGGATTTTTTTAAATGTAAAGGGTCATCCTCGGACTGGTGGAGTTGTGCCTGTGTGAGGTCCCAATGATCAACACCCCCCTAACTCTAATTGTCAGATACCTTTTACTGTGGTGTTCCTTAAACTCAGTCTGCAAATATAAATATTCTAGAAGCACTAGATATGTGAAGACAAATAAGGTCATGGGGGCCAGATAAGACAGTTCACTGAAAAGGAGTTACTGTTCTTTTTTCTCATTTTTTAACTTGTGATTAATAGTGGGTTTATAAGACAGTAAGATTAAAGGGTCTAGTTTCACACTACACCCATCACCAAGGTTCTGTGTCCCCACCCTCCCACCTCCCAAAGACAACCACCATTATTCTCACAAGTCATAGAAATAGTTTGCTGTTTTATTCAAGTTCATGTTTATTAGTACTCTGGATTCCACATATGAGTGAAACCTTCCAATAGTTGTTTTGTCTTTCATCTCTTTACATATTTCGCCAAGCATAATCACCTCCAGTTCTGTCCATTTTGTCCTAAAGAACACATCTGTTTTTGATATCATTTTTTCATTGCAGACTAGTAGTCCATGGACTATATATATCCCATAACTTTAAAATTTTTTTCATTTATTTATTATTGAAGAGAAACAGAGATTTGAGAGAAGAGGGGGAGATAGAAAGGGAGAAAGACAAAGAGACACCTGCCACCTGCCACTCTACTTCACCACTTGTGAAGAAGCTTTCCGAACCCTGCAAGTAAGGACCAGGGGCTTTGAACGTGCACTGTGTTGTGCACTTAACTAGGTGCTCCACCACCTGACCCCTTATCCCATATCTTCTTTAGCCAGTCATCTGTTGGTGGACATTTAGGCTGCTTCCACTCCTTGGCTATCATGAAAAACACAGCTATGAACATAGGGATGCATATGTCCCTTCAAATTAGTGTTTGAGTGTCTGTTGGATAAATGCCCAAGAGTGATATTACTGGATCATAAGATATTTCCATTTATATTTGTTTTAAGGACTCCCCATACTGTCTTCCAATGGGGCGGCACCAGTTTGTAATCCCACTAACAATGGAATCCCTTTTTCTCCACAGCCTTGCTAACATCTGTCATTTCCTGATTTGTCAATGTAAACCATGGATGGAGACCAAGTTAAACCAATGATATCTTGATCTCTCTTCCCTGGGATCTGGAGGCTTAAGCACCCAGATATTATCTATTCCAGTCACCCTCTTGGGGTACATGCCAACAGGACTGTGCAATGCAAAGGAAGCACCATCCCAGAGGATGGATCCCTAAGCAGGAAGCTGCTAGAGCACCTCGCCCTTTGTCTATCAGGGTGATGAATAGTTGTTGACACAACTAAACAAAGGTATTATTAGTAGATTATATCGGAGAGGCTGGACTGGTGCAGAAAGAGGGCATCCAGAGCCCTGGGACTCGATCAGCTCCCAATTACTCCACAAAAGCCTAAACCACTGGGTCAGGGATAAAAGTGAATAAATGTTTCTAAATTCTTATCTTAAACACACTTAAGCTTCCAGCTATTTAACTGGGGCTTTAAAAGCATGCGAGGAGCTTCGTGGAGCCCAGCTACCTGCCTCCTTCTCTTGCTCTTATTTTTGCTTTTATCCTTTTAGTCTTGAAGAAGCCTAATTAGAAGCTTGAACAGGGCTCTCTCTCCCTGCCCTTAAATCAGTAATTGGCTTCAGTGCAGAGACTGTCAGGAAATTAACACATCACAACATGACAGCTGTTAATTTTTTCTCCTTATTTGTCATATGAATCACCGCTGATTTGCCGGAGTGCATAACAAATTAGTGGGCTGTAATCAGCGGCCTCTCTTCTGTGAGCTGCACCTTCTCAGTTTTTTTCTCTCCCCCCCCCCGCCCCTTTTTTTTCTCCCCTCTCTTTCTCTCTCTCTCCCTCTGAAGTCCATTACTTCACTGCCTCAGCCCAAGCGACTGTTCCTAGGTGTGTCATCGTCAATAAATCAGAATAAGCAAATGCTAAAAGCGCAAGGAGCTCTTGAAACTTTGATGAAGGCTTTTAGTTACATTTTTAAACTTACACTGGTACTTGTCACTGGATGGAATCCTTTTTTTTTTTTTCTTCTTCTTCATTTCTTTCTTTCTTTTTTTTTTAAATTGTCACTCCCTGGTAGTGATAGACTGTCAGGTTTGCAGTCACTGCCTCATCCAACATGCCAGGGAAGGTGGAACTCCAAGTGTCATTTGCAAGAGTTCTGGCTGAGGGAGAAGGGGGTGGAGGGTTGTGAAAATGTGAAGGCAGAACAGGAATTGGGATGGGGAGCTGGGTGAGGGGAGAAGGAGATTTCACAAGTGATAGGGTCACTTAGAGGGCTTGACTTTTTGAAGAAAGGGGTTGGAGGAGGTGAGCAGGTAAGGCAGGAGGAAGAGAAATCAATTCTGTAAATTCATTGTCCCTAGCCCTTCTGATCTGACTCGTTATCCATTGTGTATTGGCCATTTTATTTTCTTCCATTTCATTTGATTTGATTTGTTGCCTTCAGGATTGCCACTGAGGCGTGGTCCCTACAGGGTCCTGCTGTTCTCAGCTGTTTTTTTTTTTTTTCTATTTGTTTTTTCCCTTGTGAGAGAATGTGAGAGACAGATAGAGAGGCACCACTTCATCTCTCATGAAGCTTCCTCACTGCAGGTGGGACCAGGCAGGGGGACTTGAACCTGAATACTCCAGAGTGGTAATGTGTATATTCTACCAGGTGAGTCACCCTGTCCCTCTATACTGGGTATTTTAAAAGGAATGTTATGTGAGCCCTTGTTAAATGCCTTTGTATCAGCTGCCAGGACAACCTTGGGTTCTGGGGTTTACTTTCTCTTAGCTACACAGAACCAACTTCAGTGGGTCATATAGCTAATATTTGTGGTGTCCGCAAGATCGGGTGGATAGGACAGGTGAACACAGTGAAGGAATTCTGAGAGGCAGCAGGCCAATCTACAGCTTGGATCAACCAGTACTGACTTTTCCTGATCCAGTAGGGGAGGTAGTTGCAGCATAGTCATATAGGGTTCTATCTCCCTGTTCCCTTAGGATGTATAGGCTGGTCTTGAATTCGAGATGAAAGTATTTCAGGAGTCAGTTTCTCCTGTTTTCTCTTTCCCATCTATCCACCCATTCATCCATCCATCCATCCATCCTTCCATCCATCCATCCATCCTTCTGTCTACCCATTACTGACTCCCTCTCACCTTTCTTTCTTTTCTTCTTCCTTCTCTCCATACTCTCATTCATTGTGCTTTATATGTAGCAGCAGAGCCTGGGCCCAGGTTCTGAAGAGTGGAACAAAGGGAAGGAGTGGAAGAGATATCCAGCTCGGGATCAGACACAGGGAGGGAAGTCAAAGCCCTGGACACGTTCAGTCAGCACAATCTTCCTCCTGCTACTCTAGGAGGCCACTTCAGGCAGGCAATGGAGCAAGAGTGAAAGGAAAGGCCTTTGCTTCCTTAATCATCTCCACCAGTCATTCTTGACTTTCTTGTGCCATTTGAACACTTTTTTTGTTTTAAACTTATAACTTATTTTTTTAATATTTATTTATTCCCTTTTGTTGCCCTTGCTGTTTTTTGTTGTTGTAGTTATTATTGATGTTGTTGTTGTTGGATAGGACAGAGAGAAATGGAGAGAGGAGGGGAAGACAGAGAGGAGGAGAGAAAGATAGACACCTGCAGACCTGCTTCACCACTTGTGAAGCGACTCCCCTGAAGGTGGGGAGCCAGGGGCTGGAACCAGGATTCCTATGCCGGTCTTTGAGCCACCTGTGCTACTGCCCAGCCCCTAACTTATTTTTTAATGAGTGAGGCTATCATATGTTTTTTTTTAATTAACACTGGGCTTTATTCATTTTCTCAAACACTATGCTGGCATTGATTGCAAGAGATTAAGGCACAAGTTCATAGAACATGTGCACATAGCAGAAGAGAGGTGATTATTTATTTACTTATTTATTTATTATTTTTCCTTAGTGCCAGGGCTTCACTGGGGCTTCATGTCTGCACAACTCCACAGGTTTAAGCATATCATTCTAATTTCTTTAGGCAGAGAGGGAAAAAGAGAGAGAGAGAGAGAGAGAGAGAGGGAAAAAGAGAGAGAGAGAGAGAGAGAGAGAAAAAATAGCGAGAGAGACACAAAAGCGTGACTTCACCACTTGTGAAGCTCCCTTCTTTTTTTTTTTTCCTAGCCAGGATTATCACTGGTGTTTGATGCCTACACAATGAATCCATTGCTCCCGATGGCTGTTTTTTTTTTTTTTTTCTCCTTTTGTTATTATCAAAGAGATGGAGAGACTAGTATGAAAGAGGAGAGAGAGGGAGTAAGAGGGACACTCGCAGCCTGCTCTACCACTTGTAAAACTTTTCTCTGAAGGTGGGCACTGGGGACTTGAACCTGGGTCCTTGAAAATGGCAATATGTGTGCTTTACCAGTTGTGTCAATGCATGAGCCCAAATCATCCCTTTTATGAGGTGTTGCTATGTGGTGTTCCTGTGTGGTGGCTGGGACTTGCACCTGGGATCCTTGTACTTGGTAAAGTGCTAAGCCATCTCCTGGCTCCCGTAGTGATAATTTTAAAAAGTTCTTTCAACTTTAATGCCTGGCTTTGCATATGTCTTTTGTTAAACTCTTCTCTCTCTTTTCAGAGAATTGAGAATGTCTCATTCTAGGAGATGCTTCAGTCATTTGAACTGACAGGCCACAAAGTCTTGCTTGTGTGGCTACCACCAAAATTGTTTGGAATTAGAGCAATCATCTTTTTATTTTTTCTTTCTAATTTTATTCATTTTTTTATGGATAGAGACAGACAGTCTGTAAGGAGAGGAAAGATAAATAGATAGATAGATGATAGATAGATGATAGATAGATAGATAGATAGGTAGATAGATATGAACCTATATTACTGCCTCACTGCTTGTGAAGCTTCCCCCCTGTAGGTTGGGGGACTGGGGGCTTGAACATGGGTTCTTTTTTATTTTTTTATATTTATTTATTTATTCCCTTTTGTTGCCCTAATTGTTTTATTGTTGTAGTTATTATTGATGTCGTTGTTGGGTAGGACAGAGAAATGGAGAGAGGAGAGGAAGAAAGAGAGGGGGAGAGAAAGACAGATACCTGCAGACCTGCCTCACTGCCTGTGAAGCAACTCCCCTGCAGGTGGGGAGCTGGGGACTCGAACTGGGATCCTTGCATTGGTCCTTGTGCTTTGCACCACATGCGCTTAACGCTTAACCCACTGCACTACCGCCCGACTCCCCTAAACATGGGTTCTTGTACACTTTACCAAATGAGCCACCCCCCAGTTCCACTCTTTTTTTTTTTGTTCACATCACTGATTATCATTTATAGACATTCAATATGTTTAAATACAGCTCAGTATAGTACATCTCATAAAAATCTCTGCTGGGAAAGTTTCTCTGTAATGTCATTCTGCAAGCCTTGAGAAAGGATTTTTTGAAGCAAAATACCAATTTTACAATTACTCTGTCAAATCCTAATTTAAGAAAAAGAAGCCATTCATCCATTGTACCACGTGGAGCGGGTTCCCTGGTTAGACCTGGATTGACAGCAGCGTAGTGCCGGTTTTCACAGAGTGAGCACTGGTAGAAGCTGGCAGTCTCAGAACATACCCGGCTCCATCAGTCTGGGCAGGTGCCTACAGAAATAGGACACAGGGACCACCCAGGGACCTGTGCCACTGGACTCCACTGGCTGATGCCTTAGGAGGCAACAAAACTTGACTCTGTGAGTGTTCTGAGGCTTGTGATGGTAGCTCACCCATCTGAGCATACATACATTATCATGTTTGAGGACCTAGGTTCAAGTCCCCAGTCCCTCCCTACCTGCTGGGCAAAGGCTTCAAGAGCAGTGGGGCAGCCTTACAATGGTCTCTCCTTCTTTCTCCTCTTTTTAAAGATTTTATTTATTAATGGGGTGGGGGATGAAGAGAACCAGAGTATTACTCTGGTGCCTGGGGTTGGGATCCCAGGGATTAAAGTCAGGATCTTGTACTGCCAAGTCCAGTTACCTACTCACTGTGCCACCTTGGAAGCTCCATCTCTCTATATATTCTCCTTCCGTCTCTAACCCTCTATCAAAAAATGGCTGCCTGCAAAGAAGTGTGGAGTCAATGCAGACACTGACTTCCAATGACAATCTTGGATATATATATATATTGTTTCAACATTTACCTAGAACACAATGAACTCCCACTGCCAGTTGACTGGCTCTCAATCTGTCCCCCAGCCTGTGGTATGTCTAGGGTGTGCAGTGAACTCTATTATTATTTTTGCCTCCAGTAGCTAAGGCTCAGTGCCGGCCTCATGAATCCATTGTGGCCATGTTTTTTTCCTTTATCTCCCTCCATTTTATTCAATAGGACATAGAGAAATTAAGAAGGGAAGGGGAGATAGATAGATAAATAGATAGATAGAAGGGAGTCAGGCAGTAATGCAGCGGGTTAAGCGCAAGGACTGGCTTAAGAATCCCAGTTCGAGCCCCCGGCTCCCCACCTGTGGGGGGGGTGGTTGCTTCACAAGCAGTGAAGCAGGTCTGCAGGTATCTATCTTTCTCTCCCCCTCTTTGTCTTCTCCTCCTCTCTCCATCAATGGAGACCTCAATCCAACAGTGACGACCTCAGTAACAACTACAACAATAAATCAACAAGGGCAACAAAAGGGAATAAATAAATATTTAAAAAAATAGATAGATAGATAGATAGATAGATAGATAGATAGATAGATAGGAGGGAGATAAGACACCTGCAGACCTGCTTCAACTCTTGTGAACTCAGTCCACAGCATGTGAGGAGCAGAGACTCGAAATCCTTCTTTTCAATCGTCCTGTGCTTAGCACTGTTTGTGTTCAGCCTTGTGTGTCACTGCCTGGCCCCCAAATGTGTGGTGACTTTACCCACCTCCATCCCTGTGATCAGCTAGCCTCCAGCTTCCTCCATTTTTGTGAGCTGCACTTGCTCCGTTGTGACGGTATCTTTGTGTCCCTTTGTGTATATTTGTATCCCTTCCAAGAGGCTAGAAGAGAAGCACCATCTGGTTGCTCTACCATTTCCCCAGCACTTACCAAACGTGTGGACACTTTTTTCATCCCTCAGACACTATGGAAGCTGGGCTAGTACTTAAACTGTCCTTAACCTCTATCCACTGTTGCCATTGGAGGTGACTTCAGCTTTAACACAGATGATCCGTCATTCATCACTGATGGCTCACAGGTGACACAACTATCTGTTAATTCCCAGTGACCTGGTGACCTGCTTTTCTCCTGACTTCAACTACCCTGGTGCTTGTCTTTCTCCAGGTGGACTATACCTCCCCCAGAAACAACAACCCTTTCAGTTTTCTTTTTTTATATATGTATTTATTAATGAGATAGAGATAGATAGATAGATAGATAGATAGATAGATAGATAGATAGATAGATAGATAGGCATTCCAGAGCACTGTTCAGCTCTGACTTATAATGGTATTATGAACTGAACCTGTGTCTTTAGAGTCTCAGGCATGAAAGTCTTTTGCATGACTTTTGCAAGTATTTTGCTGTTTCCCCAGCCCTTATTTATTTATTTATTTATTTATACTCTAAGAGTACTACTGGGGCTTGATGACATCTCCCAGTGGCGATTTTTTTTCACAAAGAGCAAGGACCGGCATAAGGATCTGAGTTCGAGCTCCCAGCTCCCCACCTGCGGGCACCCAATCTGGTCCCCTAGGCTTACATTGAACTTCTCTGTTCCAGTCTCTTGGAAACAGAGTTGGCAATCAGCTGAGGTAAAGAACAAACACCTCATCACAGACCCCTGCAAGCGTCAACCCGGCTTTGACCTAGCACGTTATGATTGGGCCCTCCTTAATCGCTATCGAACAGGCCATGGCCGGTGCGCTGCTATGTTCCATCGCTGGGGAGCCAGAGAAGACCCGAACTGCCCCTGTGGCTACAGACAGACTATGACCCACATAGTCAACAACTGTCACCTCTCTAGATTCAAAGGAGGTCTCGAAACTTTACATCAGGCTCAACCTGACGCTGTTGACTGGCTACGGAAGAAGGGCAAACGCTAGAAGAAGAACCTGCAGACCTGCTTCACAGCTTGTGAGGACTGGGGGCTTGAACATGGGTCCTTAAGCACTTCTTCTTCTAGCGTTTGCCCTTTTTCCATAGCCAGTCAACAGGTCAGGTTGAAAGCTGTCAGGAGCTGCTTGTTGCTGGCTTTGAAAGTGACTGGGATCCATGTGGATTCAGTCAGCTAGGAAGGATCGTCAGTTCTTCTTCTTCTAGCGTTTGCCCTTCTTCTGTAGCCAGTCAACAGCGTCAGGTTGAGCCTGATGTCTGCTTGTTGCTGGCTTTGAAAGTGACTGGGATCCATGTGGATTCAGTCAGCTAGGAAGGATCGTCAGTTTCCCCAATAAATGGGTACTCACAGGATGCACCACGAGCACTGTAACGTGCACTCAACCAAGTGCGCCACCACCTGGCCCCCTAAAAATACTTTCTACTGGGGGCTGGGCAGTGGTGCAGCGGGTTAGGTGTACATGGCAAAAAAGCACAAGGACCTGCTCTCCACCTGCAGGGGAGTGGCTTCACAGGCAGTGAAGCAGGTCATTGGGTGTCTATCTTTCTTTCCCCCTCTGTCTTCCCCTCCTCTCTCAATTTCTCTCTGTCCTATGCAACAATTACAACAGTGATGATAGCAATAATAATGGCAACAACAATGATAAACCACAAAGGCAACAAAAGGGGAGAAAAATGGCCTCCTGGAGCAGTGGATTTGTAGTGCAGCCACCAAGTCCCAGTGATAACCCTGGAGGCAAGAAAACAACAACAACAAAAAACTTTCTCTTTACTTTCTGTTGATTCCATTTCATTTGATTAAGGGTGGAAGACAGAATTCATTCTTCTCTCTCTTGTATATCTCCAATCCTGTTTTTTCCTCTCAATAATTAAATGCACTTAAAATTCTCCCAATTCCCCACCTATAGGGAGAAAGCTTCACTAGCAGTCGAACAGTGCTGCAATCCTCCTGCATCCCTTCCTCTGTTAAAAAGGTTGCCAGAAATTTTGAAGCCATGTAGACATCAAGTTCCAGATACAACCCTAGTGCTAAAAGAAAACTTAAATCACAGTCAACTTAATTAAAAAAAAAAAGAATTCTGTACAGCATAAGCACTGTCTTGCTTGAAGTCTTGTCACCCAATCTGGTCCCCTACGCCTACACTGAACTTCTCTGTTCCAGACTCTTGGAAACAGAGCTGGCAGTCAGCTGAGGTAAAGAACAAACACCTCATCACAGACCCCTGCAAGCGTCAACCCGGCTTTGACCTAGCACGTTATGATTGGGCCCTCCTCAGTCGCTATCGAACAGGCCATGGCTGGTGCGCCGCTATGTTCCATGATGCCAGAGACGTCATGGAACATAGCGCTATGTTCTATGTCGCCAGAGACGACCCGAACTGCCCCTGCGGCTACAGACAGACTATGACCCACATAGTCAACGACTGCCACCTCTCCAGATTCAAAGGAGGTCTCGAAACTTTACATCAGGCTCAACCTGACGCTGTTGACTGGCTACGGAAGAAGGGCAAACGCTAGAAGAAGACTGTCTTGCCCTCTCAACCAGTCAAGCTTCTTGAGAGTAGTCTCCACTGGCTGTCCCTAGCTCCCACTCATTCATTCTTTAGCTCAATGTAGTTTGACTGTAGCTTAACTTCAACTCCCTCCATCGTGTGTACACTTCTTTGACCAAGTTTGCCAAGGTGTTTGCAGGCAAGTAAGGCCTTTCGGTCTTTAGTTTGACTGACTTCTCTTTCCTGCCAGTATAAATCAAGAAGTTAGAAGTTAGGCATAACTAATTTATTTATTTTTGAGGGGAGGGGCTGGGTATCTGCAGGATAAATCAATAGTCCTGGCAGCCATTTTTTCCCTCTTTCTCTCTTTCTTTCTTTCACTCTTTCTTTCTTTCTTTCATTCTTTCTTTCTTTCTTTCACTCTTTCTTTCTTTAATTTTATAATCCATAGAAAAATTGAGAGGAGGAAAGGATAGGGAGAAACAGAGGCATTTGCAGCCCTACTTCACTGCTGATAAAATCACCCCCTTGCAGGTGGGGAGTAAGAGTTTGAACCTGGGTCCTTATGCATGGTAATGTGTGCCCTCAACCTAGTGAGCCACTGCCCAGCCCCTATGTAAGTCATCCTCTACTTCTGAGAAGCTTAGCTTCCCAGACACTGACTTTTTTTTTTTTTTTTTTTTAGTCTATGGCTACCTTTCTGACTATCCCATTTTGAGTTTCTTTGGTTTCCCCCCTTTTTGCACACTGTACGCTCAGTAGTCAACCCAAACTCCCCTTTGGTTTCCAATGTGACCTCAAATTTAAATCCCCTAGACAACTAATTCTTGACAATCTCAGGATACCCAGGACCAAGCTGTCTTCTTTCTTGCATTTTCATCTGCTTTGGGTTCTCTCTCTGTCTGTCTCTCTCTCTCTCTTTCAATCAATGATCAGAGCTCATCCTAGATTCCTTCCTCTTTTGGTTAGCTTCTGTCTAATCAATCACTGAAACTGTATGGATTCCCACATCTGCCCATTTTCAGCACGAACACTGTCGTGACCCAGGTAGGTCCCCACCACGACTTCTTCTCACCTGATCAATATAACAACTTTCATCTTACCAACCTCCATTCTATCTTCCCCACTGCAGTCTGAGAGACATCTTCCTCCAGGCAACCTCAACCTCACTGCTGACAAGCGTCGTCACCTTGCACGTGGGGACCGGGGGATTTGAACCCATGTGTGGTGTGGATGAGCCACTACACAGATACTAAGCTGCCACTGTGCAGACTTCCTTGAAGTCTGCCCGACCAAAATTCATGCCTAGGGCTTCCTTGATGGTGCTTTGCAAATGCCTGATGTAGTTACCACCAGGTTCTACATACAGGTAGACCAGAAGCCTTCTCCTGGCAAAAGCCAGACACTTGTTCTTTGATGAAGCCCAGCACCATGCTCAAGGCCTTGCTCAAGTAGGTCAAATACCTTCATATTCCATATTCCTGGCCAGAGACCTGAGGCACGGGCTACATAGTAAGGAATGAAATGCACAGTCTGAACCTCTCTCCATTTTCCTCCAAGACATCTGGGTAAATGAACTCTCTCTCCACAGGCAAATGAGACCCAGTGAGTGCAGAAGGTTGTTTCTCTCTCTTGGTGAAGCTAAACAGCTGGCGATTACCCTTTCTCAGCAGATGTTTGGCCTAACGGAGACCCAGGAGGCTAAGCTCCAGGGCTACCCGACTCACACATTTCTGACCCCACTCTGGTGTTTTCTGTTAGGATTCTTTTCAGTTCAGCTGCTCCTGAAACCTTTGAGTCCTCAAGAGAGGATGGGGGAAAAAAATGAAAACAAGAAATGGTTTCCAGACCAGAGCTGAGGGAAAAGGGAATAGAGGCTGTATGGAAAGGGAAAGAAAAGTTAGTGGGTTGGGCAACATCAAAAGCCAGCCAGTGCCTTTAAGGCAAAAAATAAACAGCAGCTCAGAAAAACCAAACAAGACAAAAAAAAAAAAAAGCTCATGAATGAGGCCAGCCTAACCCAGACCACCCACTTTGCTGAATTCACCAAATCTCTGTGGGTTCACTCCACCAGGCCCCACCCTGCCCTGGGCTCCCCTAGGGACCAGGCCACAAGAGGGTGAAAGACAAGAGACCAGAGCAGCCCAGTGTGACCACTCACCAGGCCCCCAAACCACTCAGATAGGTCACAAGGAGGTGAATTCCCTGACTGGCTGCTTCAGTTTCCCTTCTGGTCAAATAATGCATGTTGCCTTAGTCATTTTATCCAAATAAATCTCAGTGAGAGGTGGGAACAGACCAGAGTCTGGGAACAGACCAGAGTCTGGGGCAGGGGTGGGGGCGGGAAAGCTATATTCTTTGTCAAGGCATATTTGGGCTCTACTGCCCTTTTATAATTAAAAACAAACTCTTGGTTTCCTGGTAAACTTGAGAGAACGTTGAGCCCAATTAAAGCAACTGGCTTCCATGGGGAGCAAAGTAAGGTGATCAAGTCCTCATTAGTTCCTGCAGGACCCTTGGGGACAGAGGACGGAGGGACAGGGGAATTTCACTTTCTTTGTCGACTGATTTTTCTGTCTTGCTCCAGTGGAAGAGAAGGATAGAGACTTGCACAGTTCAGTCTAGAATGAATTAATGACTCAATTAATGGACAGAACCTGTGTGATCTCTGAGACTTTTTCTCTTTCGAGGGTCTCCCTCCCAGAGCTGGCCTCAGGAGGGTGGTAACCTGGCTTCATGAAGTTAGAATCCTTGATCAGGTCTCTGGAGCTTTCCAAAAATCAAGCACTTAACTTTCTTTTTTTCCCCCCCTTTCTTTCTTTTCTTTTAAATTTTACTATGATTATCCTTTATTGGATAGAGACAGAGACATTGAGAGGAGAGGAAGATAGAGAGGGAAAGAGATAGGCACCTGTAGCGCTGTTTTCACCACCCTTGAAGCTTTACCCCTGCAGGTGGGGAACAGGAGCTTGAACCCAGGATCTTTGGCACGTTAATGTGTACACTTAACCAGGTGCACCACCATCTAGCCCCTCCTTTTGTCCCTTTACTGTTATTATTTAAAATTTTTAATTACCACTAAGGTTATTACTGGGACTCAATACCTGTATGATGACTCTACCACTCCTACCTGCCTTTGTTTGGAATTTTTCTTTTTCTTTTTGGTAGGACAGAGAAAACTTGAGAGGGGAAGGGAAGATAGAGAAGAAGAGAAAGAGAGACACCTACAGTACTATACTGCTTTATTGCTTACCAAGCTTCCCTTCTACAGATCGGGACCAGGACCTTGAGCCAGGGTCCCTGTGCATGGTAACATTGTGGGGAGAACCAGTGCTTGCTCTTGAACTTTCCTCTTGCATGCATGAGAGCCTAGTCTCACACGGCCAGTCTCTGCACTGAAAAATTAGTTATAGGGACTGCGCAGCGGTGTACCTTACAGAGTATGTATGTTACAGAACTCAAGGACCATGGTTCAAGCCTCCCATCCCTACCTGTAGGGGGAACTTTTCTTTCTTTTATTTTTTTAAAGATTTTATTTATTGATTGATGAGAAAGATAGGAGAGAGAGAGAGAGAGAGAGAGAGAGAGAGAGAGAGAGAGGGAGAAAGAACCAGACATTACTCTGTTACATGTGCTGCGGAGGCTCGAACTCAAGAGCTCAAGCCTGAGAGTCCAATGCTTTATCCGTTGCACCACCTCCCGGACCACGAAGGTAGAGTTTTCACGAGCAGTGAAGCAGGGCTGCAGGTGTCCCTCTTCCTCTCTCCTTCCCTATAGCCCCTTCCCTTTTGATTTCTCTTTGTCTCTGGCCAATGAATGAATGAGTGAATAACCCACAAATTAATAAAATATTTGAAAAATCATCACAAAGTCCAAGAGACTGGCTGGCTAACTTTTTTTTTTTTGCAAGTCTATTTGTTCTGGTCATCTATATTCCATGTGTATCCCTTAGTTGTCCTTCACCTTTCTACTTATTTCACTTAACATAGTCACCTCCAGTTCTACTCATTTTGTTCCAAATGACAGGAACTCTCTCTCTCTCTCTCTCTCTCTCTCTCTTTCTCTCTCTCTCTTTTGGACTGAGTAGTGATTTTGTGAGAACTTTTATCATTATTAGGGAGGAAGGGCTCACAGATTTGATAGGAGGTGTGTGTGTGTGTGTGTGTGTGTGTGTGTGTGTGTGTGTTTGTGTGTGTGTGTGTGTAATCATACCTCTGAAATCTTATACTTTTGTAGGACACTGTTAAATTGCTAACAAGAAAATGGGGGAAAAGAGGGATTCTCTATCATGTTAATCTTTATATTTTTCTTCAGAACTTTCCTTATTTTCCCAAGTGACTCAGTCTTTTGTTGATGCTGATTTTCTCTGCTAGTACACCCGAAGCGATGTTATTTGCTTCGAGCACCAAGGCCTGGTCTGGTGCATACTATGACTCCAGCAGAGAGTTAAAGAACAAGGGAATGGATATTCTAACCGGTGGAGCCCACTGCCTCGTGCGTGGATATGCTCCACAAGAGAAGCTAAATGAATGACACTCATTTTACAAACAGATAACCACTCACCCCAGAAAGCCAAGCAGTGAGAGCCTTCCTTGGTTCCTGGCAGAGACGCTCTGCCCTGATTTGGAGCACTGACCATTTCCTTCCAGATCCAGACACCGGATTCACTGTGATAAATGGCCCCGGCTCTGTGTTTCATTTCACGGCAAACCCTGATCCAAGTGGAACCGCAGCCAGGTGGCCCATGGGAGCCTGGATTATGACTTCCAGATAGACCACAAAACCTGGAGGAGCAGACACCGTTCCAGGGACATTAACTCATAATCCCCAGGAAACGCAGGCTGCTAGGGATGGAAGGGGAGGCGCCCTTCTCCAGGAACACTAATGACCATGGTTAATCCTCATCCTGGTGAAAGATTCTTGCCTGAATGGCTGGGGAAGCTTCATCAAAGTCAGCTTGAGGGCCCAGTGCAGACAACTGCCCTGAGAGCATCCGCTCAGCAGCTTTCCAAGGCTATGGATTGGATGGGACCTTCTCATCATTGTCCCCCAGCTGCTGGAACTGGGGCAACCCTATGCAAATCTCCTCTCCCCACCTATCACCACCATCATCTAACTCACCTGCCTTTGCTGTGACTGCACCTGAATAGCTATTCTCTGCTCTCCCAAATGGAGAGGGTGTGGCTCTAGGCCAAGACAACCATCCAGCTGTTTCAGCCTTCCAAGTGCCTCCTGACTTGCCCAGTCCCCCACCTCTCTCACAACTCCTTTTGTCTTCTGATTTCTTTCTGCTTTAAGCTTTGGGCTGAAAACATCAGTCAGAGCTTAGACTCTGCTTTCTGCTCTTTTTTTTTTTCTGCTTCAGTGGTACGGGGATTTTTTATGCTCATTAAGTGTACCATCTTCTCTCTTGTTATTACTTTTTTTCTTTGTCACCAGTGTTATCACTGGAGTTTGGTGCCTGCCTACATGGTTCCACCGTTCGTTGGGGATTTTTTAAAAATTATTTATTTATTTATTTATTTATTTATTTATTTATTCCTTCTTGTTGCCCTTGTTATCTTATTGTTGTAGTTGTTAATTATTGTTGTTATTGATGTCATCGTTGTTGGATAGCACAGAGAGAAATGGAGAGAGGAGGGAAGACAGAGAGGGGGAAAGAAAGACAGACACCTGCAGACCTGCTTTACCACTTGTGATGCAACGCCCCTGCAGGTGGGGAGCTGGGGGCTCAAACTGCAATCCTTACGCCAATCCTTGAGCTTTGCACCACCTGTGCTTAACCCACTGCGCTACCGCCTGACTCCTGGGGACTTTTTATTATAATCATTATTATTATAGAAGGTGAGAGACAGAGGAGATAAAGAGGGATGAGAGAGGAGTGACACCTGCAGCATTGTTCCACCACTTGTGAAGCTTCCCTTTGCAGGTGCAGACCAGAGCTTTAAACCCAGATCCTCAGACATGGTTACATGTTTGACTGGACTCAAACCTGTGTTGTGAGCATGACAAAGCAGGTGAATATTTTAGGAGAGCTATCTTGCCAAACCTAGATTTTCATTCTTATATGCTAGCACATTTTGGGATGTAGAGAAAGTATCCCCTTTTCGGACAAACTAGAGTGTGGCTCACTCTAATTTGTCCAGGCTCTGACGGTGCCACGGGACCCACTCTCCTCATGAATGCACCATTACCAGTGTCCATAGCACTCCTGGTCGTAGTCTATACGTATATAAATTTATGTATATAAATTCTATTGCTTGTCTTTTCAAGGAATCTTTCATTTATTCTGTATAGAAACTGAAGGATGACAATTAAGTTAGGAGGCCACAATTATACTCCCCCGGTTCCATGAATGAGCCAGAAACAGTCTTCTGCCCTGACTTCCCTTTCTGTAGAATGGGCTTATAATTCCTATCTCTGGAGTAGTGTGAGACACAATGAGGAAAAAAAGAAAGAAAAAAAAAAAAAGAGGGACGTCTCTCTTCCTCTTTATTTTGTTTTTTTCTCCCAGACTTTGAGCACTTCCGAGAGCAGGTAACGTAAAAATTCAAGGTGTTATTATTAGAGAGTAAGAAATTTGGTGCTATGCTAATTAAACTCACACCTTACCACATTACACACAAGGGAGAGGCAGCATGACAGTGTGACACGCTCCCAAGCAAGAAGAGCTCTGCACACCAGCACAAGACAGGCGCCGCACCGGCCGTGACATGCGTGCATATCTGCCTCCTCCTGCTCCTGCCTCTCAGATCCAGCCAGCTCGGAGGCTGATGGAGCGCTCGGTGCTGCACCCAGCACTGACGGCTCTCTGTGCCTGTTCAGAAATTGTCAAGCAGAGGTCAGGAGGGTGAGGATTTAGTCAGGCAGCCAACAAAGTTTTCCTCCCTGCCACCACTTAGGAAAATGCCTGCAGGATTCACATTGGAAAACACATCATTCTTCGGTGACGGCTTTGGTGCCGCTCTGGGCGATATGTCAAGATGTCTCCCCCTCATCCATTCCAGTCCCAGGGCTGGCTCCATCTCTGGGTGCTGGGCTCAGCCTAGGAATGTGGATGCTAGGGTTACTGATCCATTTACCTTTAAATATTTTTTTATTATTTGTTGAATAGAGATAAATTGATAAGGGAGGGGAGATAAAGAGGGAGAGACTTCTGCAGCACTGCTTCACTGCTTTTGAAACTCCCCCCCCCCTCTGCAGGTGGGGGTTGGGGGCTTGAACTCAGGCCCCTGCAAATAGTAACACATTTGCTCTATCAGGGGTGCCTCGGCCTGGTCTCCTGCTTGCCCCGTCTTAGTGATGGCTGCAGGAGAATTACCGTTCCTCCCCCACTGCTTTTTCCAGGGCCCAAGAAGAGACTCTCCATGCCAAGTAATGGAGCTGTCATGGAGGAGAGAGAGAAGGGGAAATTCACGGTTCTCTGGTGAGGCAAAGACATCTGTGTTATTGCACCTAAGCCAATAGTTTTTAAAACAAAGTCATAAAACGTGCTACTGTGTATAGGAGAGGTGGGAGCTAGGCAGGGCTCTCATATTCTCTCTCTCTGTGTGTGTGTGTGTGTGTGTGTGTGTGTGTGTGTGTGTGTGTGTGTGTTAAGGGATGTTCTGATAAAAAAAAAAAATCAAACCTTAAAAAAGGGCAAGAAGAGCATTTCAGAGCCCTGGGAGGAGGCTGGGGCTTAGAGCTTCTGAGCCGACAAGGGATGCATCTTCCTTTCAGAAGGAAAGGACCCTGTTTTCACAACAGGAGAGAGAGAGAGAGACAGAGAGAGAGAGAGAGAGAGAGAGAGAGAGAGAGGGAGGGAGAGAGAGACGGCCATAGCTGAGCATGACAGAAACAACGAGGGACAGGGAAGATTCCGGGGCCAGTGTGTCCATCAGTTCAAGCTGGGGAAAGGATGTGCTGTTCTCATCACACCCACCTGGGCAGAGCACACAGCCACCTTCACAAACATTCCCTCTTTCATTACCAAAATATCCCTAGGAGCAGGGCCACATGGAATCCCAGTTCTCATTGTGCAATTGAAGCAATGTCAGTATGGAGGGGTCTCTCGGCTGGCCAGTGTCATGGAGCACATCTCCTCATAGCAAATCCAGTACCTTACACAAAACAAAACAAACAAACAAACAAATAATGCAAGGGATTGAGTGGTGGCTCATTCAGTAGAGCATACAGATTACCATGTACAGGGGTTCAAGCTCCTATCCCCCATCTATAGGTAGAAAGTTTTATAAGTGGTGAAACAGTGCTATGGATGTCTCTCTTTCCTTCTCATTATATCTACCTCTTTCCTCTCAATACCTCCTAGTCTCTATAAAAGAAAGAAAGAAAGAAAGAAAGAAAGAAAGAAAGAAAGAAATAAAGAAAGAGAGAAAGAAAGAAAGGAAGGAAGGAAGGAAGGAAGAAAATTACTGCCAGAAAAGACGCATTTAGCATGGCAGGTACCGAGCCCCAGCAATAATCCTGGTGACAATGTAACAAAAACAAAACTCCAAAGTAACCATCTTTTTTGAGTTTTCTCTATTAAGATGGGTCTTCTGCTATCTAGAGAACTCTGAGAAGTTTAGAAATATTTCTACCCTATGACCCAGCAGTTCCTCTTTTGGGGATATAGCCTAAGGAACCAAACACACCCATCAAAGAGATCATTATATTCCTATGTTCATAGCAGTACAATTTGCAATAAACCAAACTTCGAAGCAACTTAGGTGTCCAACAACAGAAGATTGGTTAAGGAAGTTGTGGTATATATACACAATGGAATACTACTCAGCTATTAAGAATGATGAATTCGGGGTCCAGCGGTGGCGCAGTGGGTTAAGCACATGTGGCATAAGGCGCAAGGACCAGCGTAGGGATCCCAGTTCGAGCCTTGGTTCCCCACCTGCAGGGGAGTCGTGAAGCGGGTCTGCAGGTGTCTATCTTTCTCTCCCCCTCTCTGTCTTCCCCTCCTCTCTCCATTTCTCTCTGTCCTATCCAACAACGAACGACATCAACAATGGCAATAATAATAACCACAAGGAGGCTACAACAACAAGGGCAACAAAAGGGGGAAAAATGGCTTTCAGGAGCAGTGGATTCATGGTGCAGGCACTGAGCCCAGCAATAACCCTGGAAGAAAAAAAAAATGATGAATTCACCTTTTCCACCTCACCTCGGATGGAGCTTGAAGAATATTGTTCTGTGAGATAAACCAGGAAGAGAAAGATGAATGTGGAATGATCTCACTCATGGGCAGAACTTAAGAAACAAGAACAGGAAGGGGAATCATAAAGTAAAACATGGACTGGCTTGGTGTATTGCATGAAATCAAAGGACTCTTGGGAAGGAGGACAGGGAGAAGAGTGGGGAAGGGGGACTTTCAGGTCCTGGTTGGTATAGGATGAGGGACCTAATTCGGTGGTAATTGTTTTGCAGACACCTATCTTGGTAAGATGAGAAATTGTGACCATTAACCTCCCAATAAAAAAAAAAAAAGAAGAAGAAAAGGCAAGGGGCAGGCTGCGGCACACCTGGGTAGGTGCGCCTAGATATGCAAATAGACGTGAGCAAGGACCCGGATTGGAGCCCCAGCTCCTGACCTACAGGGGCGACGCTTGAAGAGTGGTGAAGCAGGTCTGCAGGAGTCTATCTTTCTCTTGCTCTCTATCTATCCCTCCCATTTCAATTTCTTTCTGTCCTATCAAATAAAAAATAGAAGGAGAAGGAGGAAAAGGGAAAAAATGGCTGCCAGGAGCAGTGGATTCCTAGTGCTGGAACCAAGCCCCAGCGATAACCCTGGAAACAAACAACAACAAAAACAACAAAAAACCCCAATAAGATTGGTCTGCTGCCATCACTAAAGCCCAGGCTCTTGCAGTGTTTGGTGATGGGCCCTGTGAGGCACTGACAGACCTCACGTACCCTGCAGAGTAGGGATGTGCTGAGATCCCAGTTATAGCCTGCTGGTACACTGCTTCACAGCAGCTCCGAGCTCTGACATGGGAGACTTTACAAATGGATCAATTAGCCAGATGGAGAGCTGGCCTCTTTGTTTCTAAGGTACCATTTGGATCATAGAATGGCAGAAGTCAAAGGCACCTCAATACCCCTCCTCATCAGCTTGAAGATCTGTCCCTCGGTTCCCTGAGAGGTGATGTAATTCAGGCCTTGTGCACAAGAAAGGCTACGGAATCTGCCAGATCAGTGTGTCTCTTGGTCCCAGGAAGTCCCATCCTGTCCTGGTCATGGTTCAATGAATGTGGCTGAGCACCCAGTTCTGTGGACCTTTCCTCCTATGTATGTGCTAAGGGGCTTCTAAGAAGTCAACAGGCTGGGGAGGCGGTGTAATGGTTATGCAAAGGGCTTTTGTGCCTGAGGCTGTGAGGTCCCATGTTCGAGTCCCCAGCACCAGCATAAGTCAGAGTTCAGTGGTGCTCCTCTTCTCTCTCTCTCTCTGTCTATCTATATATAGATAGAGATAATGCCACTTAATAAGTAATTCAAGGTTAATTAAATGTTACTGATATACATAGCAAAGATTATATATATATACATATATATATCATTCCATATAAATAAAATTTTTTTTTTTTTTTTTTTTAACCAGAGCACTGCTCAGCTCTGGCTTATGGTGGTGCAGGGGATTGAACCTGGGACTTGAGAGGGCCTCAGGCACAAGAGTCTGTTTGCATAACCATTGTGCTATCTACCCCTGCCCAAGTTCTTGTATCTCTTTTAGCCAGATTCCCCAGATGTAAGTCATCCAGTCACAGAACTTTATTAAAAGAAGTTCAACAGCCTAACTCAATTTCACTGCAATGTGCTGTTTTTGTTATTTCTTTACCACCCCTGGGCCACAACCATGGATTTATTTTTTTAAGTTAGAATTTTCCTTGTTTTCTCCATGCAAGCATTTCTCTTACCTTTCATATAGGGTGTTCTTAAAGAGCATGTGGAAAAAGAAGAGGGAATCTTTGCCATGTATATCAATAACATTTAATTAGTCTTGGATTACTTACTAAGTGACATTATCTCCATTACGTCTGTCACAGATGAGCGACTACATATTGCCTATGGTTTATAGGTCCAAAGTTCTCCACTGAGTGTCGCAAATCTCCGTTATGTCCCCTGTCCTGGGCTTGGAACTTGGAGTCTGAGTGGAGGCAAAATGTTCCCTCAACACAGCCCAATGTTTCCCTCACTGACCTGGCGGTGCCGTAAGATCCAATCATCCTTGTATCTAGGGAATATAGAGAACTCACTGGCCACAGTCTTTTGTGGTGGTGCCCCAACTGTTAGTGTCCTGGGGAGTCAAACCCCAAACTTCTGATCCTCAGAAGTGAGTGCTGTCAGTCTAGGTCCCACAGCTGTCACATCAGATGGTCCTCTGAGGTCACAGTCTTCAGACCCCTCATTAACTATTGGGCACAGAGACTTCCAGAAAGGAAATGCTGAAAGTCTACAGACCACACTACAACTCAGGGACTCCTGACAACCGAGGAGTCTTAGCCAAGAAACAAATGCCAGGTCATGCATAGTACTGGTAGGTCCTTCCCTTCCTTTCCCTTTCCTTCTCTTCCCTTTCCCCTCCCCTTACCCTTCCTTTTCTTTTGTATGTCTTATCTGGTAGGACTGAGAGAGTTTGAGAGAGGAAGGGGAGATAGAGAGGAAGAGAGAAAGAAGAGTCGCAAGTGTCTCTCTCTTCCTCTTTTTTTCCACCTCTTCTCACCTTTTGAAAGAAAGAAAAAAAGAGAGAAAGGGAGAAAAAGAGAAAAATAATCACCAGGAATTGCTAAGCCATGTAGACATCAAGCCTCAGCAATAACCCTGGTGGAAAACAAACAAACAAACAAACAAACTTTCATACAAGTCACTAGCTCTTCAGCATAGATGAGATTTCCAATTCCATGGATATGGTGTATTTTATTTATTTATTTATTTATTTATTTATTTATTTATTTATGATAGAGGCAGAGAATGAAAGAGATCCCAGCACCACAGAATATGATATATTTGAATTCACTGAGTTAAGAGCTACTAAAAATTAGGTATAGCATGAGGGGACAGGAGTTAAGAGACTGTCCCAGAAAGACACTTGACAAAGGAGAGGACTAGCAATTCATGGACTAGGAAACAGGGTAGCCAAGAGAAAAATGCAGGAAGCAGCTCCAGAGGACACACCCACTGGTCTGATGAGGAGGAAGGGGTGGAGGGGGGAGACCAGGAAGTGTCCCAGGCTGTCTCTCCCTATCTCACTGCCTCATAAAACGTATTCTCTGAGCCTTCGTTCAACTAAAAACAAACTGGCAAAACCACGATTACAAAGCGAATTCAATTTGCGTGGCAAGTGCAAAGAAGCAACAAAATGTAACTCAGCACCATGAATCTGGCAGAATCCATGTTTTCTCTCTAAAGAAGAAGGTGGTTCCTCTGGTGGAGGGGCAGGGAGTGAGGCTCTGGAGTGTGTGCTGTGTCTGGCAGCCCCACAGAGCTGGGGACCCTGGGAAGATCTCTCCTCACATAACATGGGGAGCCTCCCACACAAGACAGCACTGCTGGTGGCCAGGACCAAATGCGGGAGAGCATACGCCATGATGCAGCTGGGATCACACTGCTGTGGCAAAGTGATCAAACCCTGATATCAAACATGAGCTCAGACATCATACCACTGTGTTCAGGAAGGGCTTGCATCCTGCATGTGTGATCATGACTTGTTACAGGGCCCACAGATAGACACTTCTGATCTAGCAGCTACCCCAAGAGATGTGAGAGATCAGTGAGAAATCCCCTTTTGGTCCCTGATTGCCCTGTAAACACAACCTGGATGAGGGCATGAGGCAGACAGTTCACAGATTCTAGAACCCTACAACCAGAGCCTGAGTCCTCAGTCTGCCTGCTGCTTCTGCTATGCAAACTCAGCTCAGTGACTTCACCTCTCTGTGCTTTAATGCTCCCCACTCTGTGGAGTGAGGATCAGAATGTAATGGGCCCGCAGGGTTTCTGAGAACATTGTAGGCGTATTAATGTATATAAAATATTTAGAACAGTGCCTGGCAAGATGTTAGCACTGTATAAGATTAACAAGCATTATTCTTAGGTTGGTGTGGCTCTTTCTAGATCATTTGTACACATTTACTTACGTGTAAATATATTCAGTATGTTTTTTTATTGGGCTTAAAAAGACATGAAGATGAAACCACGCCCTATGATTCATTCCTCAGTGATTTTGTTTTCCTCTAAAGGAAAAATCCATAAGCTTCAGTTTTTTCTCCCTTATATACTGGCCAGCAGGCTCCTTTGTGGCTTTTACAGATCCACTGATGAGGAGAGGCTCACCGCCTTGCTCTATTGGCTCAGTTCTCAACTCTGATGCAGTCCTGCTGGGGCTGCTGGGTGCTTGTTAGGTCACAAAGTGGCACAGAGGCCACACACCTTTCTCAACTGAAGAGCACATTTTAAATGCTTTTGGGTTCTGAACAATTGAGAGGAGACCCCACCCTCTTGTGTGTGTGCATGCAACACATACAGAAGAATCACAGCAAGATTGCTTTCTCTCCTGCATGAGGGCATGCGTGGAACCACTCAAAAGGAACTTGGCAAACATAAACCCCACCTGTTTACCAAAACCATCACCTCTAGTGGTGACCACTTTACTTTTCAAGATAAAAAAAAAAATGTCTCTCTATTGTCAAACCAGCCACCATCTCTGTGCTAACAGTCTCTTGTTCCAAGTCCCTCGCCTTACCTGCCAACAATGACACTTGCAGAGAGCAAAATGTTTGAGGAGTGGCAGGGACTGAGAAGATCTCTGAGGGGACCCTCCCCAGTCAGCAGCTCAGCTCTGCTCCTGAGAAGAGGAAGCCAGAAGGATGGCGGCGAGTGTTTAACTCTGCACTTAGCTGCTTCTCATTAACAAGCTCTCTCCTGGAAGTCTTCACGCAACTCCCTGGCTCCTGAGGCTTTGTCATCCCACCCACAGCAACCTCTGTTAGTCAATAATAACAGCTTATTTAAAAATAGCAGCATCAACTTGTTTGCACTGTTATTAGCGGTGCCTGGCTTCTATCCCCAGAAGACTCGGGAAAGGTGTGTGACCTGCTTCCTCTGGAGCTTCTCTTTCCTGAACCTGCTTCCAGATCGGGAGGAAAAGACAGGCAAGTCTTTAGCAAACACTCACAATCTAATTGCCAGGCGGTTATGGTCTGCAGCAGTAAAATACAGCTGTTGGTGGCACGGTAGGTTCATTAGTCAATAAAGCATTGCCACGTGTTTTACGGAATTGCAACCTGATTTTGCCCCTGTGCGAACCTTGTGGATCTTCTCCTTCCTTATAAATCCGAGTGATTCATTTAGCATTCAAAGTCGGGTAAAAGGAGGGAGGATTTGGTCCCATTCCAATACAATCCTGAGCCATTAGCTACCTCTATTATTATCTGCCTTTGCCCCTTTCTTGTCAGTGAGAGCATTTTGATAAAAGCTCAGTTTGGAAATAAATCAGGGAGTGAATGGCAGGATCTGTTTGAAATAGCATGCTTATGGTTTATTTGACTGAGTCTTGTCCTACAGATGCCCAAGGTGGGGTGTGGAGAGAGAGGGACCCCAGTTTGATGAGCAGACCCACTGGGCCACCTCTCAACCTCCCCATGTCCAGCCAACCAAATGTCAGATTTCTGGAAGCCTCTCATTTTTCTAACATCTGATTCGAAACACATCTGACACGATCTAATTTCATAGTCAGAATGCTAGGAGAAATAGTTCATTGTTGAGGCTGTTTATCTAGGAACTGAAATTTAGCCCTGTCACTAAAATTTCTACCCCAAAGGTCATTCTGAGACTGAATCAAAGAACGATAATGGAGTACAAAACAATTCTATGTACCTTATATCTGCTCAAAGGGTCACACATGATTTGCTGATTAGAAAACTGCGTCCTGTCAGTAAGCAACAGTCTCTTGTGGTTGGCTCTGGGATAATTTAAGCAAGCAGGTAGTTTCGAAAATCAAAGAGGGGCAAGGGGGCTGGGGACAGGGTACAGTTGCTCCAACACAGGGCTGGCAAGTGTGAGATACTGTGTTCAGTCCCTGGCATTGTATACATCAGAGTGATGTTCTGGTTACCCTTCTCTCATAAATAAAAGATAAACAAATCATTAAAAAATTACAGGGCAGGTCAGTGAGAAATAAAGTATTATGGAAAGGTAAATCCTAGAGAAAAAAAAATCTCTTTTGCTCTTAAGAAATATTTTCTATCTTGATTTATTTATCTATTTCTCTCTCTCATTAAAAAAAATTATTTATTTATTTATTTTCTCTTTTGTTGCCCTTGTTGATTTTTATGGTTGTTATAGTTGTTATTATTGATGCCATTATTGTTAGGACAGAGAGAAATGGAGAGAGAAGGGGAGGACAGAAAGAGGGAGAAAAAGATAGACACCTGAAGACAGCTTGTGAAGGGACCCCCCTTGCAGATGGGGAGCTGAGGGCTTGAACCAGGATCCTTACGCCGGTCCTTGTGCGGGCCCTTGCGCTTCGTGCCACATGCACTTAACCCACTGTGCTACTGCCTGACTCCCCTCTCTCATTTTTTATATATGGACCGAGAGAGAAAAAGAGAGAGAGAGAGAGAGAGAAAGAATACAGCACTGAAACTTCCTTCAATGGGGTGGGAACCAGGTTTGAACCTGGGTAGCCCACATTGCAAAGCAACACGCTATCCAGCAGAGCACGTGGGTTGTCTGAAAAAGCACGACATACTTTTCTGTGCAAAAATGTCTCCTGATTTTTCCACTAACCCAATATTTCTCCAGCCCGGAAATGGCATTTTTTAATTGGAAAACATGTAAAACATATTACTGAGCTCTGGTCCATGATCTACTATTTCTAATATATTAGAATACAAATATGCATATGCATTTGAAAGTAGGAAGAAAACATTACAAGTTAAGGTCCACCCAAAGCAGATAAAGACAGGAAAATGTGAATTTCAATAGTGTGAATATCCATTTGGATCTGGTGGAGCAGAATGACGAGAGAGAAGGTGCAGGTGGTGTCATACCTGATTGAGTAGACACATCACCACACACAAGGATCTAGATCCGAGCCCTTGGCCTCCACCTGCAGAGGAGAAGCTTCACAAGTGGTGAAAGCAGTGCTGCAGGCATCTCTCTTTCTCTCTCCCTATCTCCCTTTTCCCTCTCGACTTCTCTCTGCTTCTATCCAACAACATGAAAATAAGTACTGATAAAATATGATAAAATATTATTTTTTTCAACAGAAAAAGAAGTGACAAGAGATCTTTATCACATCCCCAGGCAGAGATTCCCAGACCAAGTTTCTTTCAGGACTCTGCCACAATGCCACAATCACATTTTGGGGTGCTGTCAGCTTTTTTTTTTGTTAGTGTGGGGTGATTCGGCACTGTGTTTGCTGCAGGAAGCAACACGAGTGGGAAAGCATTGCTACGGGATGGCAGATGTATTGCTTGTCTCACCAGGCCCTCCTCCTGTTTGTGCAGATAGCAGGCAACTCAGCAAGGTGAATCAGGAGGACATGTGGGCTAAGCCCAGGAGAGGTCCTTTTCCAGAGTATCCTAAGAACAGTAGCAGTAGCAGGAGACCTATGTTCTCTCCTCTGGAATAGGACTGGGAAAAGAAGCCAGTAAGCAGGTGTAGCTAGCAGGGCAGACCAAAGGCACAGGGACCTGGGGAGGTGTAGCCTTTATCAGGACTTCCGGTGTCAATTTCCTGAAAGTGGTCCTTCTTTTTGTTGCCCGGCCGCCCAAATCAACCCAGCATGTCTCTCCACCTTGTCTGCTGTAGCCACTTGCAGCCCTGATGCCCGTAACTAACAAAACAAGTTCGTCATTTAATTTATTTGGAGTTGGGTGGGGGAGGGACCGGTTGGCAAATGCTCATTAAACAATTGGGTCTTTGGAAACGCTATCTTTAGATTTTTTTTAATTGACCTATTATTTTGCTTGCTCTGGCTGCCAGAACCCCCCACCGCAAGCAAGGAGATGCAAGCTACCTGGACTTTCTTTGATGAATAGTTTTAATTAAAAAATTCTGTACCATAAGTATTTTAATGTTACAAACATACCCAAGGTATGTGGCTATAAATTAAAAAAACACATTTAAATTAATCTATAAATATGCCGCAAAACTGACAGGGTGTATTTAAACAGGGGATGTGGCATAGATAGCTAATGATGACAATTAAGAATAGTGTAAAATAAAAGAAAATCAATACTCAGAATCGTTTGGGGGACAACAACAACAAAAAAAAAAAGGAAAAAAGAGAGGAAGTAAAGCAACATGGAGTTTGTCTATTAGGGGGAAAAAATAAGCAAGAATTCGGTGTCCTAATATGTCTGCTTCAAAGAAGGCATTCTTTTCTCATTGTCATGAATCCAAAAACCTGCAAAGAGCTCTAGTAAGGTGGCAGGTGCCTCCCCCACCCCCGCACCCCGCCCCCATTGGGTGGACTAAGGGGGCAGGGGTGGGATGGAGGATGGCTCATCAGACCCTAAACAAAATCCGCAGCTTGCTGGTTAACATAACTGAAAGGAATCGTTCAGAAGGCCTTATATAGACTCCAGGTGCTAATGCTGGTTACTGCTAGTTACGTAATTTGGCTTTGAGACTACAGCATGTTGCATTTTGAGAATCTTGACAAGTGGTGGAGGGGCTCAAGTCCCCAGGACCCTCTAGCTACCTGTGCTGTGAGCATAATGCACCAGCCACTCAATAGGGCAAAAGGAGACCAGAGGCCTGCTGCAGAAAACGCCATCTGTGAAGAGACGTGTGTGCCTCTCCCACTAATTCAGAGTGCTCTGCTCAGCTGAACCAGGAGATCCGTGCTAACCTTCATTACTACATTCATATTAAAAGACAACTCTGTGTCTTTCAATCATGTTTTTTCCCTCTAATTAAGGCATATTCACTTTTTTCCCCCTAATTAGGTATTCTTTGTTGCATAATGTTTGCTCTAATCTTTCGGAATCTTTCTCAATATCCAGTCATTACAGGCTCCCCTCGAATTCAACCAAAGCATGTTATTTTTTCTGCTAATTATATCCTCATTTACAGATTGGCGCCTCTTCTGATTGGCTCAGTGTACCAGTTGCTATGACTTCATTAGTCGCGTCTCCTGACCCTGTTATTTCTTGTGACAGGACTTGCTCCTCGTGTCCTGTGGCTCCAGATCCCAGGGTCACTTCTCGCCGGGGTTGAAATAGTGTCAAACACTTGGGGGTTTTAGGTGTAGGAATCACCACTGCAGTGGCTAATTACTCCACACAGCCCTGGTACAAATTACCACTGTTGGCTGTGTCTTCTTTTCCTCCTTCTCCTCCTCCATTTTTTTAAATGAATGTTTTAAAGGTGTCATTAACAGGTTAGTTTCATTTAAAAAATGTGCCTGATTTTTTTTTAAAGCTCAATGTATCTCCCTGTAACGGCTCCCAAAGAAGCCATCTTTCAAATACAAAAAATATCTCAAAAGCTTCCATTTTATATAAGACTGCTGTTGTGTGAACAGAAAACTGCAGCTTTAGCTCAGTATATCAGTCTGAATACATGCACACATAGACACATATGTACACATGTATTCATATACACGTGTGTGTGTGTGTGTGTGTGGGAGATTGTAGGATTTTAAAATTCGACGAGACACAAATAAAATAATTTAACCCTCCCCCAACCCAAATAATTACATGAAGCCACAATTAAAGCTTTCTGGGCAACCAAATTAAAAAAAAATAGCTTGACTGATAAGACAAGATATGTATATTAAGAGATAATTAAAATGAATGAATCGAAATGGTGTACCAATATTATCTCTTAAATAACCAGAATAGAATAATGGGACATGGAAATTGGGAGGGTGGAGGGGTCACCAGGATAGACCGTGTTTTGTAGTCCCCACGTTCAGATTCTAGTGCATCAGAATAACCCAGTTTGCTGGAATCAGAGACCCTGGAAGAATCAAGCCTGCAGAGTTTAAATGCAAGTTAGTTAATATGAAAAATGCTGTATCTAGTTGTTTGCAAAATTACTTTTGTTGATTAAAAGGCTCTTCAGAACTTCCGGCTGGTGAAAGGGTTTTAAATTGTCTAATGCTGATTGTGATTGCTATGCAGAAAAAAGGCAGTGCAAAGCAAACCATTATATCACTGAATCTTTGTTAAGCAGGCCTTGAAAGTGTCTGACAGCATAATTAATCTTGTGATATGAACAAAGAAACCAACTCAATAGTATTGAAGATGCTTATTAAAAATACTAAATACCTTTTTCCACTTAAAAACCTTTTTGAAACAGTGTGGGAAGTGGCATTACCTTTTTGTTTTTGCAGCATTTTCAACTAAAATTGATACTAGCGGCAAAACTGTGAAGTGGACAACAATAAGAATTAGTTTAAAATACACACACACACACACACACACACACACACACACACACACACACACACACACACACACACACACATACTCCCAGCCAGGAACGCTGACTGAGCTCACCAACCTGGCAGCTGCACCTTTTGACTACAATCATTTCCTTCTCCTAAGTTGAGGTTGACAATTCTCCTGTGGTTGCAGACACCAACACAATTTGGAGCTTCCCTGGAAATAGCTCCTTTTTTTTTTTTTCCTTGGGGGTTTTCATCAAATGGAAACCATGCTTGCCAACCATTCATGATTTCAAAGATTTTTTTTTTCAGAGGTGTAGGACCTATCTGGGTTACTCTGTGTTGCTTTGTATTAGTGAAGGGTTTGAGATCCAGTTGTCAGTATTTATTGGGTCCCCTGGATTACTAGGCCATGTCTGCCTGCTAGAAAAGAAAAAAAAAAAAAGACTAATATCCCAAGGAGCCATTAAGATTGTTTCTAACCTTTTCTGGGGGTGCTTGGCTGCGGTAATGGTGCTTTTGCTGTCCTGTAAACAGGGGTGGTTTGGGGAATGGCATTGATAAGCAAGCAAGAGGAGAGGGGCTTCCCCTTAATTCACTGGGATTGATTTTTTTTCCACCTGGGATGATGACAAGAGAGAACGCTGAAATATGATACATTTGCTGTTGGCAATTTCTGTGTTACTGAAATTCACCTACTGTCAGTGCATTACTGGCAATGAGCTTTGACTTAGCTCCCACATATGGGATGTCTGAGGCCTTTGTTGATCTTATCTGGGCTGTTCCATTGACCTTGATTGGACCCACTGGGCTCCTGCATCAGTTCACCTGTGTTGGACCTAACTGGGGTAGCTTGACTTCATGATCTTCTCATGTTCATTGGGGAGAGCTCCAAGATCAGGCAAATAACCGGATGCTAATGTCTTACAGTCCCAGGAAAGAGACACTGCACCTGTAAGAATGCTTAGCAGGGTGATCCAGGAGGTGGTGCAGTGGCTAGGCCATTGGACTCTCAAGCATGAGGTCCTGAGTTCAATCCCCGGTAGCACATGTACCAGAGTGATGTCTGGTTCTTTCTCTCTCTCTCCTCCTATCTTTCTCATTAATGAATAAATAAAATCTTTAAAAAATAAAAGAATGCTTAGCAGGAACCAAAAGAGATAGATGGCTACTTCCACATTTAGCAAACATACACAATATTCTGTAGTATTTGGCAAAAAGACTGTTTAACTATCTACCATAACCAAGCTCTTCTGTAAACAAAGAATAATGGTAATGTCTTTTTGTTGTTGTTGTTGTTATTGTAGCAAAAATAAATTAGAGTGAACAGGAATCAAAAGAGGGATAAATAGGAAACGATGTGGCTTGGAAGGAGGCATAGTAGATAGCTTGATGGCTGTACGTGCATGAGGTTCCCAGCACTGCATGTGGCAGTGTGATGTCTTGGCTCTTTCCTCTCTGCTCTATCGCTAAACAAAAATACTGAACCTTTAAAACAAAAGGGGGGGGGGGGAGTTGGGCTGTAGTGCAACAGGTTAAGCGCAGGTGGCGCAAAGTGCAAGGACGGGCATAAAGATCCCGGTTCGAGTCCCCAGCTCGCCACCTGCAGGGAAGTCGTTTCACAGGTGGTGAAGCAGGTCTGCAGGTGTCTGTATTTCTCTCCCCATCTCTGTCTACCCCTCCTCTCTCCATTTCTCTCTGTCCTATGCAATAACAGCAACAATAATAACTACGACAATAAGGGCAACAAAAGGCAATAAATAAATATTAAAAAATTAAAAAAAAACTGAGTATGGATTGGGATGGGAAGGTTACAGTTGATATGCTCTCCTACTAAACAAATACATTAAAAGATAAACCCTGAATTCAAAGTGTCATCCCCCATCTTCAGAGGAGGACGGTTTATGAGCTGTGGAACAGGACTGCAAGTGTCTCTTTCTCTTTCCCTATCTCTGCCTCCCTTTTCATTGCTCTGTTTCCTATCAACTTGAAAAAATAAAAAGGGAAATCCACCGAGAGCAGTGGATTTGCTATGTAGGCACAGAGCCCCAGCAGTAACCCTGGCAATTTAAAAAAAAATTGAAATCAACAGAAAAGTATTTTTGCAAAGAAGTAAGTCCAGCTATACAACCAGATATCATACTATGCAAATAAGAAGTATTTCTCTTTACCAGCTATAATCAGCCAGGATGTATAACAAAAATCAGGCATAATTCACAATGACAACATGCAACAAACACAAAAATAATGTTTCCAAAACTCCAGTGTAAGATTATAACCATGAGAATAATTTACACATGCCAGTCCTCCTAATGTTATTTACAAATTTAATTTAATTCAGTAAAAATTTAAAAGCCCAAATTGGAATTGTGACAAAATTGAAATTTTTACACTAAAATTTAAATTTGTTATAATTTTTGTAAAATTAGGTGATATAAATATGTAGAAATAAGTAGTTCAATAATAAAATGAGATTAAAGAAGAACTTACAAATTACAAAGTCACATTATAAGGCCACAGCAATATGCAATATGTTGTATTGTCAAAGAATGAATGAAGCACAAGACAGAAAGTACTGCAGCTCTAAGGAGAAAGGCCACGTCTTTTTTAGTAGAAATTGTTGGGAAAGATAAATCTTTGAAAAGATTTCTACTAGTACCACCATGGAGTGGACTGTGAGTAGATCGAAATGTGAAAATGTAAGGTGTAAATGGAAACCGTGTAAACATGTAATTAGAAGAAAATATAGCACTGTGAAAGAAGGAATACTTTCTTCCATAATTATTAGTGATTTAATAATGATCAACAAGGTTGTAGGGTAAGAGGGGAACATTTCCATACAATTCAACACCAGAGTTCCATACCCTATCCCATTCATTGGAAGCTTCCCTATTCTTTATCCTTCTAGAAGTATGAACCTAGGATCATTAGGGGGTGCAGAAGGTGGGAGGTCTGGCTTCTCTGTTTCTCCACTGGACATGGGTATTGACAAGTCAGTTCATCCCCCCTGCCTGTCTCTATGTTTCCCCAGTGGGGCAGGGCTCTGGCAAAGTGGGGTTCCAGGAAACACTGGTGAGGTTGTCTGCCCAGGGAACTCAGGTTGGTGTCATGGTAGCATCTACAACTTGGTGGCTGAAAAGCATTAAGATACAAGGCAGAACAGATTGTTTAATAATCAGGAACTGAAAGGTAAGAATATAGCAGATGAGAGTTGGGGTCTTCATGTTGGAAGAAGCTAGGAAGTCTATTTTAAGTATATTCCAAGGGGCCCATTATTTTACTAACTTTTGCCTGAGCCTAACAACTAACATGCAGATGAGTGAATACTTTCTGAACAGAACTTAAAAAACTTGAACGATAGGCAAAAATATCTCATAGCTTTGCTCACATGTAAATGAAGACTTTTGGTTCATTTAAGAAATTATTGGTTAAGATGATATTACACCAGTGGTAGAATGGGAGAAGATTTTGCAATTTTAAGAAATAAATTGATACCCTAGACAATAACCCCCAAAAGAAAGTGGCCAGGTTATGGATTTAAACAATTTACAGAAGGGGAAATTAAAAAAAAACAAAACTAACAAGTACAAAAAGAGTCTAAACAGCATTAGTAATCAAAGAAATGCAAATTAAAACAAAACAACAACAACAAAAAGATACAGCTTATACCTAGGACACCAATTTGCAAAATCTGGACAGCCAGAAAACCCCCAGTTTTTCTCAGCAGTGAGGAAAGTCAGGTTACTTTTGATGCATTGGTACACCCATGAGTAAAAAATTAGTCACATATTGAATTGACCTGTATATTGTCAAATTCTCTCTAAGACTGAAACTTGCTCTGAAATTCAGTGAAATGAATATATAATTGAGTTGGATGATAATATAAAGAAGTTAATGATGGAAGAATTCATCCATCTATTCTTAATATGTGCTGTCCATGAGGGAGGTGGTTTTCCTGACAAACATAGTGAGAGTGGACCATGAATGAAGGAATTGATGGGGAATGGGCTTAAAATCAGCGTAGGAGGAATGGAAAGTTGAAGTGAGTGGAGTCACCATAACTCTTTTTTTTTCATAAAAATTCCTTTATTTATATAGGTATATGTGTATTTGTGAATGTATATATTGGTAATTGAGGGAAATTTTGTCCTATAGTTTTTGAATTGCAGGGAAAATAGTACAATTGAATGTCTTGATAAATCTTTTTTTTAATTTTTTATTTGTAAAAAGGAAACATTGACAAAACCATAGGATAAGAGGGGTACAACTTCGCATAATTCCCACCACCAGACCTCTGTATCCCATCCACTCCCATGATAGCTTTCCTATTTTTTAACCTTCTGGGAGTACAGACCCAGAATCATTATGGGGTGCAGAAGGTGGAAGGTCTGGTTTCTGTAATTGCTTCCCCGCTGAACGTGGACATTGACGGGTTGATCCATACTCCCAGCCTGTATCTCTCTTTCCCTAGTGGGGAAGGGGTCTGAGGAAGTGGAGCTCCAGGACACATTGGTGGGATTGTCTGTCTGGGGAAGTCTGGTCGCATCCTGCTAGCATCTGGAACCTGGTGGCTGAAAAGAGAGTTAACATACAAAGCCAAACAAATTGTTGACCAGTCATGGACCTAAAGGCTGGAATAATGCAGATGAAGTGTTATGGGAGCCTCCATTTTATAGATAGCTAGTAGGCATATTTAAGTTATATTTTAGTTATATTTCAATGGGCCTGTAGCTATACTAGAGCCATAACTCTTTAATCATTATGTGTACCCATTGGAGGGCTCTGGAGTAGAAGGACATTCAGACGTGTCCCATTTGGAAATAATGATGGAGTTCAGGATCTTAAATGATCCTCTGAAAAAGTTTTCAGTTGAGATTCATAATCACGAGCACTGCTAGCTGCCTTGCCCTTGAAGACACATCCAGGAGTCCTGCGCAGGCACCACTATACCCTATAATCCAAGGATTCCACCCCGTGCATCCACCAAAGAAAGGCCCATAATATAGCCAAAAGTCAACTGGATGTGAATCACAGCACTAATGGTAAGTAGCAGGATCTGAGAACTTCTATGTAAAACCTCAAGAAGATAACTAAATTGTAGAAATGTATACAAATGTATTCAAAACAGAGGAGACTATTTGTAGGTGTGGAAACATGGATGTTAACAGTTATAGAAATTACAAAAAAAAAATTCTCACCAAAAATACACCCTTGTTAGGGAGTCAGGAGGTAGAGCAGCGGTTTAAGCACAGGTGGCTCAAAGCGCAAGGATCGGCGTAAGGATCCCGGTTTGAGCCCCCGGCTCCCCACCTGCAAGAGAGTCCCTTCACAGGCGGTGAAGCAGGTCTGCAGGTATCTGTCTTTCTCTCCCCCTCTCTGTCTTTCCCTCCTCTCTCCATTTCTCTCTGTTCTACCCAACAATGGCGACATCAGTAACAACAATAACTACAACAATAAAACAGCAAGAGCAACAAAAGGGAATAAACAAACAAACAAACAAACAAATAAATAAATAAATAAAAATACGCCCTTGTTAAGAACACGGACTAATGAAGAGATAGCATTAAACGCATAGTAGTGTTTGCATCTGGGGCGGAGCGGTAAAAATATTGCACTGATCAAAAGAGGGACATTGCATAGATGAAACATGTTGCTATAACAGTGAAGTCAACTGTCTGAACGTGAGTTCAGAAGTTGTAGCAGAAGTTGTAGTAGGATTAGAAACTTCTTTATTTTAATTTTTGGGTTTCTTTCTAAGATGTTTTATTTGTGTATTTTTGTTGGATAGAAACAGGTTACTAATGCTGTTTAGACTTTTTTTTTTGCCTCCAGGATTATTGCTAGGGTTATTGGTGCCTGCACTATGAATCCACTGCTCCTGTAGGCTATTTTTTTCCCTGTTGTTACCCTTGTTTACCATTATTGTTGTTATTGCTGTCATTGTTGGATAAGACAGAGAGAAATCAAGAGAAGATGGGAAGACAGAGAGGGGGAAAGAAAGATAGACACCTGCAGACCTGCTTCACCACTTGTCAAGTGAACCCCCTGCAGGTGGGGAGCCAAGGCTCCAACTGGGATCCTTGAGTGGTCCTTGAGCTTTGTGCCCTGTGCGCTTACCCCGCTGTGCTACCACCTGGCCACAGGATTTTTGTTTTTTTCACATCTAACGTGCATAATGTCCTTATGGAATCGTGGTCCCACTACATATCTAGATTCTAGAGATTATCTCCAGATGTTTTGGACTTTTGCTTTCATATTTGAATCCAATTAGTGGTTTGTAAATGGCATAAAGAAAATGGTTTAAGTTCTTTCTTTCTACTTTGGAGTTACTCTGGAGAGAATACATTGAAGCATGGAGTTTGAGAAGATGCTTCCCTTGGAATGTAGCAGGCATGGAGAAAATCAGGAACCTGAACTAGGGAAAAGAGATTGGAGCATGTTCCAGAAGGAAAGAAAGACATTTCTGGATGAAACAAACGAAAAGTCCAGTTTTAACCCTGAGAGAGAAGAGGAGAAGGAGAAGGACATTCAAAAGTAGTAACAGGTATAGGTGTGACTTGGTGAAGAAGAGAAGATGGGACTATGGAAAGAAAATGGTTAAATATATGCAAGTATAGACAGATGTAGAAATAATAGTTAACTCATATCTACAATCTTGGGAGAATTGTTGTAGCTTCCAATGGGGGTGGGGTGGGAATATAGAACTCTGGTGGTGGAAACGGTGTGGAATTATACTCATTATCTTATTATTTTGTAAATCAATATTAAATCACTATTTTTAAGTACAGTTTTATAGTGAGGAAGAAAGAAACCACATTCAGATATACTCAACTATTTTTAAACTATGGAATTGCCTAAGAGAATTTGAGGCAGAATGTTACAGTCCACAAGAGGGAAAGGTTTTATTATTATTATTATTATTATTATTATTATTAAAAATACCCAGTTTCAGGGGGTTGGGCAGTAGCACCTCAGGTGAAGTGCACTCAGGTGGTACAAGGCACAAGGACTGGCGTAAAGATTCCAGTTCCAGCCCTGGCTCCCCACCTGCAGGGGAGTTGCTTCACAAGCAGTGAAGCAGGTCTGCAGGTTTCTCTCTTTCTCTCCTCATCTCTGTCTTCTCCTCCTCTCTCCATTTTCTCTCTGTCATATCCATCAAGGACGGTGACACCACCAACAACAACAATAGATAACTACAACAACAATAAAACAACAGGGCAACAAAAGGGGAAAAATACCCAGTTTCTAGGATATTATTATTACAAGGTTGGGATATAGAGAATAGATTGAAAACAATGGCTTTGTCAAATTCTTTTTTTTAACTTATTTTTATTATCTTTGTTTATTAGATAGAGACAGCCAGAAATTGAGAGGGTAGGGGGAATTAGAGAGAGGGAGAGAGCGACAGACACCTGCAGCACTACCTCACCACTTGCAAAGCTTTCCCCCTGTAGGTGGGGACCACGAGCTCGAACCTGGGTCACTGTGCATTGTAACATGTGCACTCAACCAGGTGCTCCCCCACCTGGCCCCACTTTGTCAGATTCTTAATGCCAGGATATTCCTACCTCCATCTGAAAGTCTAGACTCTTGGAAGGAGACTTGCGTAAGATGTGCTAGAAGGCAGTCTCACATCTAGTTCCGATAACCACAGACACATCCTGTTGCCCTCAGCAGGCCTCAGATTGCACATCTGTCAAGATATTATATTCCTCTGAGTTTCTAGGACTTGATGTGAGAGACTGATGCAAGGGAGCCTTGAGATCTCGACTCCAGCTGTTAGACATCTGCACAACAGCTGAACCCGATCAGATCAGCAATAAACTGATGGTATCCTGTTCTTAGGAGGGAAAGGATGAGGAGGAAGATGAGAAGGAAGAAATAGAGGATGGAGGAAGAGGAGTAGCATGGGGGGAAGAGAAGAAGGAGGAGAGGGAGAGCTACCACCTGGGAAAAGGAAGTGATAGAGGAGAAGAAAGAGAAGTCAGAAAGATAGGAATTCAAATGAAGTTAACTGATAATGTTTGCCACCCGCTCCTCAGTCGATTATGGTGTAAACATCTCATCACCTAAATAAGCCAGGGGGTTAAAAAATGAATACATTTATTCTAAAATAGTATATAATACATAAAATTAATTCATTGTGTCTCGTAGATTATACAGTACGCAAACTGGCTACATCATCTGCCACTCAGCTAAACCAGCAACAGTTTCCCCAGTCCTCTTGTTGCTCTTACAGAAAACTGGCCTAGCTGGCCTGAAAAGGTTGTTCTCCAGGGAGGGCTTATGCTTTGCCATGGGTGCTGTCTAGGTTTGAGCCTCAGCACCACCTGATGCTAAAACATCACAGGCAGCTTTGGCACTGGCTATTCTCTCCCCCTCTTGCCTCTCCTCACCCTCCTTGTCTCCTAGCCTCGCCCTCCTCCTCCTCTCTGCCCCTCTCCTTCCCTCCCATCCGCAGTCCTCTCTCTCTCTCTCTCTCTCTCTCTCTCTCTCTCTCTCGCCTCTAGGGTTATCGCTGGGCCTCAGTTCCTGCACTGTGAATCCACTGCTCCTGGAGGCCATTTCTTCTGTTTTGTTGCCATTGTTGTTTATCCTTGTTGTGATTGCTGTCGTTGTCGCTGGATAGGACAGAGAGAAATGGAGAGAGGAGGGGAAGACAGAGAGGGGGAGAGAAAGATAGACACCTGCAGACCTGCTTCACCGCCTGTGAAGTGACATTATTTGCATTTCTCTGACAATCAGTGACCTGGAGCAATTTTTCATGTGTTTGTTAGCCTTTTGGATCTCGTCTGTAGTGAATGTTCTGTTCATATCTTCTTCCCATTTTTGAATGGGGTCATTTGTTTTTTGGTTGTTAAGTTTGCTGAGCTCTTGTATATTTTGTCTATTAGTCTCGTTTGATGTATGTCATGTGAAGATCTTCTCCCATTCTCTGAGGGGTCTCTTTGTGTGATAGTTTCTTTGGCTGTGCAGAAGCTTTTCAATTTGATGTAGTCTGATTGATTTGTTTTTGTTTTAGTCTTCCTTGCAATTGGGTTTGTATCATCAAAGATGTCTTTGAGGTTTAGTTGGGAAAGTGTTCCACCAATGTTTTCCTCTAAGTATTTGATAGTTTCTGGTCTAACATCCAGGTCCTTAATCCATTTGGAGTTGACTTTTGTTTCTGGTGAGATAAAGTGGTTCAGTTTCATTCTTCTGCATGTTTCAATCCAATTTTCCCAGCACCATTTATTAAAGAGAGCCTCCTTCCTCCATTTAATACTTTGGGCCCTCTTGTCAAAGATTAGGTGTCCATAGGTGTGAGCATTTAATGGTTTTTTGAGACTTTTTAATTTATTTAATAATGATAGACAAGACCATAGGATAAGAGGGGTACAATTCCACACAATTCCCACCACCAAAGTTCCCTATCCCATCCCCTCCCTTTGGAAACTTTCTTATTCTTTGTCCCTCTGGGGGCATGGCCCCAGGGTCATTATGGGATGCAGAAGGTGGAAGGTCTAGTTTCTAAAGTTGTTTCTGTGCTGCATATGGGGCGTTGACAGGTCAACCCATATTTCAGCCTGTTTCTGTCTTTCCCTAGTGGGGTAGAAGTCTTGTGACGTCAGGTTCCAGGACACATTGGTGAGGTTGTCTGCCCAGTGGTGAGGTTGGCTTCATGGTAGCATCAGCAGCTTTAAGGGTTTTTTTTTAAATTTATTTTTTAAATTTACTTTCCCTTTTGTTGCCCTTGCTGTTTAACATTGTTGTGGTTATTGATGTCATTCTTGGTGAATAGGACAGAGAGAAATGGAGAGAAGAGGGGAAAACAGAGAGGGGGAGAGAAAAATAGATACCTGCACACCTACTTCAACACCTGTGAAGCAACTCTCCCGCAAGTGGGGAGCTGGGGGCTCGAACCAGAATCCTTACACCGATCCTTGCGCTTTGTGCCATGTGTTCTTAACCTGCTGTGCCACCACCCGACTCCCTAAGGGTTTTTTTTTTAAAAAGCATGCTTCAGTGCTCATCAGTCAGCAGCCCAGCTCTGACTTCCCAATGACTATAATGGTGCTTGTACTGGATACATTTTCTTGTCATCAGGACCTGCTCTGGCTCTATATGTGGGACAAAAATAAGAAAGGACAGAAAAGATAAACACAAAGTAGAACTTAAACTGGGTTTAGTTTATTGCACCAAAGCAAAGGACAGGGAAAGGTTTTGTGGAAGGGGGGGCTTTTGTGGAAAAGGGGCTTTAGGTTCCTGTTACATGATAGAACAAGGTACCCAAGCTGGGAGTGAGAGTGTTTTGCAATGACCTATCATGAGGAGATGAGAAATTGTAACCATGTGTCCATAACTGTACTGTAAACCATAACCCAGCCCCCAACACACACACACACACACACACACACACACACACACACCCCTCAAATGATAAAACAATGAGTCTCTAAGAGGAGAACTCACTACTTTGGGTGAAAAGAAGCCCTCCTTGGCTCCTGTTGAAGGTGGGTAGTTGAAAGTAAACACAGTCAACTCCTCTGGACCACATCTGATCTCCAGCAGCTGTGAAACATCTGAGACTCTGAGCTCTAAGCACAACCAACTTCAATGTGACATGCTCAGGATTTTAACATTAGACACCAGAGATCCTCTTGCCAGAAGCTCTTGATGGAATCAAGATGAGGTTGTCAGACTAGTGCATGCCTTCAGAATCTGGGAAAAGAAGCCTTTCCCAACTCTTATTTTAGGGCTGTTCCTCAGGCAATGAAATGGACTTACAGTTGACTTTGAAGCCAGATTCTTGGGTCAAGTCCCACCTTTTCTGTATAGCAAACAATGTCCCCTCTCACATTGTCCCTCCTCCATCCATTTCTACAGAAGGCATCGCAATGCTCTTAACTTGTCCCTAATCTGGTAAACAAAGCTCCGGTAACATATAAACATGATTTATGGAAACAAATCTTCTCCCAAATCTGCTTAGAGAGGCAGGGTCACATGGCTATAAGCAAAGATGAAAGACCACGATTAACAGGCCTCACATCCGCATTAGGGAGGATGTGTCTTGGGTTCCCGCCAGCCTTCACCTCAAAGAGCCTTTGACTCCACTGATCATGAGACTGATGTGCCAAGTGCTTCCTGGGGGCCATGTGCTCTGTGCAAAGCATTAACTAGGTCTCCCAGATGTCCACAACCATTTCAAGAGGTGAGACCTATTTTCATTTGCAAGTTGCAGGTGAGGAGACAGGGCTTGAAAAAAGAGGAGAAATACAGAACCCAGCGCTAATGCACTGATTAATGGGAACAAAAACAGCAGATATGGAGAAGACTTTGACTTGACTTCCAGGAATCTACATAGATGATCATAGATACAGACTTAGAAAACAGAAAGAAAAAACAGAAGAAGAGATAGTTGAAGGAGGAGAAGAGGAAGGAGAAGGAGAAGAAGAAGAAGAAAAAGAAGAAGAACAATAACAACTCAGGTCCTAATTGTCTAATTAGATTTCTCTGCTGATCTAGTTGCTTAAGTTTTTCTCTGTTTGTTTTTACTTCTTTTATTTTTATTCCTTCTTTATTTTTTATAGATGTAGAGAGAAATTGAGAAGGAAGCCTGGTGGGAAGGAAAAGAGCGAAACAGATAGCCACCAGCAGCACTGCTCCATTGCTCACAAAGCTTCCACCCTGAAGGCGGAGAATGGAGGCTTGAAACCTGCACTTGCTCTTGATGTGGGTTATTACCATCTAAGATCCCAGCGATCAGCATGCAGGGCTCATGGTGGGGCATGACTCAATTACTTCTGACATCTCATAGAGCTAATACTCAAAGGCTCATCTCTCATCCTCATGTAATGAATTCAGACTCGCTCCTCTCCTACTACTAGGTTCTAGTGGAATCACAGGAGCCCACAGGCTGAGGCATTGATTTGGACCCATGCTCACACTGAATGCTTGTGAGTCCAGTTGGAAGTCATTGGTGCAAACTGAGATCCATCTCACCTCCTGTCATTTTCAAAGACCGTTTCCTACTGCCTCTAGCAGAACATAGGCTCCCTCAGGATGATCTGACTCAGTTTCCTAAGGGCAGCATTCTGGAAGGTGGACCATCAGGTGGGAGAAGTATTCTTCAGAGAGCGGCTTTCTCATGGGAATGGTGACAGCTTGAGCCTGCTGGGGAGTCCTGTCGTATTTTGAGGTGTGAAGAGAAGGCATGAACTGTGCATATGCTGTACCATACAGTTTTGCCTACTGCTGCCTGTAGCTTCATTGTAGCTGTGAATGCTCTGTTCCTCTCCTTTGCACCCCTGAAGATGTGCGAATGTACATGATTGGGTTGTGTGAGGCGCAGCGATCCTGCACAGTAGGCAAACGGATGTGTGGGTCTCATGGTGCTGCCCACTGGGGCTGCTGGACATGTGTTAGGGAATCTCAGAGCTTGTGGCTACCCAGCCAGCCCTTCTGCAGGCAGCCTTTCATCATCTTGTGAGTGCTGAGATGGTTGGTGTTGTTGAAGAGTTTTAGTGAAACAGACTTTCTGCAAAGGAAAATTCTAACTAAAAGAAGAAGGCATAGAGGTTAGCTCTTCAGAAGCTGCACAAACCAAGAGCCCATCAGTTGTACTAGAAACACAGATTCATGTCTATGTACAGCCTATGGAGTTCTTTTTTAAAATGTAGTTTAATTGGGAGTCAGGCTGTAGCGCAGCAGGTTAAGCGCAGGTGGCGCAAAGCACAAGGACCGGCATAAGGATCCCGGTTCGAACCCTGGCTCCCCACCTGCAGGGGAGTCGCTTCACAGGCGGTGAAGCAGGTCTGCAGGTGTCTATCTTTCTCTTCTCCTCTCTGTTTTCCCCTCCTCTCTCCATTTCTCTCTGTCCTATCCAACAACAACAACAATAATAACTACAACAATAAAACAACAAGAGCAACAAAAGGGAATAAATAAAAATAAAATATTATAAAAAAATGTAGTTTAATTCCTTATTTGATAGGATAGAGAGAAATTGAGGGTTGGGGGAGGAGGGATAGAGAAGAAGAGACACCTGCAGCACTGCTTCACCATATTTGAAACTTCCCCCCTGCAGGTGAAGATTGGGGGGCTTAAACCAAGGGCCGTGAGCATTGTAACATGTGTACTCAATCAGGTAACCCAACACCTGGCCCCCAGCTTATGTAGTTATAAGGTATTTCCAAGGCAGTCATCACCATTAAAACCAACCCCCTCCCCCCACAAACACACCTGCACACAAACATGCGTCTAGATCTGTCAGATAGGACCCAGTCAACTTTAGGACTGCACTGCTATTCTTTCTGGGAGTATATGGGAGAAATACAGGAGGACACACACACACACACACACACACACACACACACACACACACACACACACATACACACAGATAAAGAAGAAGGAAGAGGAAGAGGAGGAGGAGGAGGAGGAGGAGCAGAGAGGATATCAAAGAGGATAACCTACCTAAAAATGCAACAATGTAGGGCTAGGAGCACTCCAGGAATCCACCATGGGTGAGTGAAAACTTTTGTGGGTCATGGACAGAGAGGGGCTTAAGGAGAGATTCTTGGGGAGTGGCTGGTACCAGTCTGGCAGTTTTCCAGTTGACTTACTACCTCCTGTCTGAGTTTTACCAACAAAAAGACTACTGAAGGGAGGAGAAGATCACTTAAACCTTACTAATTCACAACTGTGGATCTCCATTGTTGTTGCCTTTTCAGGGGCTGGAACAGCAGTGAAAAAGCCTGAAGTGACATGGGGGGAAGAGGGCTGGTCTGGGGACTCAGGACAAAACCTACACTACCAGTTATCTGCAGGTGTGATTATATAGTAGGAACCCTTTCACATCATTCTCCTGATAAATTAGGGAAAAGGGTGAGTAATTACCTCAGAAATTAGGATTTATTCAGCAACACAAGCTATAGAGGGCTGTTTGGCTTGGCTCTGACTGCTAATGGAATGGGGATTGGACCCTGGATTTTGGACCCTCAGGGCATGGGAATCTCTTTGCTTATCCAATGTGATATCTGTCCCCCACCCTGTTTTACCTCTTGATCATGAGTGAGTAATTAAGCTAAAAATTCTACTTATAGTTAAAAAGCTCTCAGGTTCCCATAGCATGCAGGGAAGATAAATAACATAAGAAAGTTTAATAGCCATTGTACTTCACCTTGGGTATTCAAATAGCATCAAAACAACTATTAATTTTCACATCTGTGAGATCTTAAGTACCTTATTTAGACATAACTCAAGCCAGGAAATTGTGATTATTGGATTGAAAATCAGTGAGAGGAGGACCTCACAATACACCAAATATAATGGTTAAACTGAGAAGAAAGATTTGAGAAATGAACTTCGACAAAAACTCTGATAAAATTCCCCAAAATGTTGAAGCACATAAGAATGAGGACAACATCCAAATACTAGTTAATGCAATAGTTACAGGAGTGAGGAAAGCTTTTGAAAGTAATGTAATAACAAATGGGGAAACAACAAATGATAGTCTGAAAGAACAATAATTATCTCAAGGTAGAGAGCTGAAAGCTGAAATAGCTGACCTAAGTGCACAACTAGCTAAATAAGCCAGTACAGTACCTGAACATGTTAACAAAATAGTTCAGTTACAGAAAACAGCAGAAGAAAGAGAGCAGAATAACTGAGGCAGAAAGCAGAATTAGCAAGATCAAGGAAGAATTAGACAAAACTAAGAAAGAAGTAAGAGAACTAAAAAAGAGATTAAGAGATACTGAAAACAACAACAGAGACATATGGGATGACTTCAAAAGAAGTACTATATACATTATTGGCTTACCAGAGGCAGACAGAGAGGGAGGGGAAGAAAGCCTTCTACAGGACATAATAGCTGAGAACTTCTCTACTCTAGATAACAAAAAAGACATAAAGGTTCTAAAAGCCCAGAAAGTCCCAAACAGGATTAACCCAGACCTAAAGACATTTCATTTAGATTGAAAAAGAATAACAATAAAGAAAGGATTCTGAAGGTTGAAAGAGAAAAACAAGAGTCACTTACAGAGAAAAACCCATAAGATTAGCAATAAATTTCTCCACACAAACTCTAAAGGCCAGAAGAAAATGGCGAAATATTTATCAAGTGCTCGATGAGAAAGGCTTTCAACCAAGACTACTGTATCCTGATAGACAGTCATTCAGACTAGATGGAGGCATAAAGACCTTCTCAGACAAGCAACAATTGAAGGAATCAGTTATCACCAAGCCTACTCTGCAAGAAGTTCTAAAAAGTCTCCTATAAACAATCACTTGAGACTGTGTCCAGAAACTTCACGTGTGGAATGACAACCCTTCAGCTTCATTACTTGGGTGAGACCTTTCCTTTCATAGTATACTCTAATTCCATCTCAGGTGGTTCAATTTCTAACAAAGTCCCAAAACCTAGATATACACCAGTTTCTGTGAGAGAGAGCATATGTTCACACGTATCCATAAGCTACTGTAAAATATATACCTGAAAGCAGAAGTACACTAGAGTTTGCAGTGAGTACCCCCTTAACACTTCCTCTTCATTATTCCAAGATTTGGGTCCATGATTGCTCAACAATTTGTTTGGCTTCTCATATTAACTCTCTTTTCAGTCACCAGGTTCCAGATGTCATCAGGATGCTGACCAGGCTTCCCTAGACTGAAGACCCCACCAATGTGTCCTGGAGCTCCGCTTCCCCAGAGACCCACCCTACTAGGGAAAGAGAGAGGCAGACTGGGAGTATGGACCAACCAGTCAACGCCTATGTTCAGTGGGGAAGCAATTACAGAAGCCAGACCTTCTACCTTCTGCAACCCACAATGACCCTGGGGCCATGCTCCCAGAGGGATAGAGAATGGGAAAGCTATCGGGGGGGTGGGGTGGGATATGGAGATTGGGTGGTGGGAATTGTGTGGAATTGTACCCCTCCTACCCTATGGTTTTGTTAATTAATCCTTTCTTAAATAAAAAATTTTTTAAAATTAAAAAAAAAAAGGCATGGAGTAGGAAGATGGATCAGAAAACACAACACAACCTTTTGTTGTCTGCAGGAAACCCACCTAACACAACAAGACAAACACAGACACAAATTGAAAGGGTGGAAACCTATCATACAAGTAAAGAGAGAATAAAAAAAAGAGCTATTCTTATATCTGACATAATAGACCTTAAAATAAATAAAATAAATATAGGGATGGACATTAATTAATACTCAGAGGATCAGTCAGTCAAGAGGTCTTAACGATTAGATTATTGACATCTATGCACCTAATGAAAGGGCATCGAAATACATCAAACATCTACTAAAAGAGCTATAATAATATATTAACAGCAGCACAGTAATAATAGGCTATTTCAACACCCCACTCTCTCAACTTGCCTATGCCCATGTCAATGGAGAAGCAATTACAGATGTCAGACCTTCACCCTTTGTGCCCCTTAGAGATCTTTGGTACATACTCCCTAAGGGATAAAGAATAGGGAACCTTCCAATAGACAGGATGGGATATGACACACTCATGGTAGGAATTGTATGAACTGTACCCTTCTTATCCCACAGTCTTTTCAATCATTATTAAATCACCAATAATAAGTAAAAAGAGAATAAGTTGAAAAATAAGAAAACACAAAGCAGAACTTGGACTGGGTTTGGTGTAGTGCACCAAAGTAAAGGACTCTGGGGTTGGGTTGGGGGCAGTTCAGGTCCTAAAACATGGTGGGAGAGGAGGACCTAGAGGGGGTTGAATTGTTATGTGGAAAACTGAGAAATGTTATACTGTACAAAACACTGTATTTTATTGTTTGTTACTGTACTTTATTGTTGACTGTAAACCATTAACCCCCCCTTATTAAAAAGAAGAAGAAAGGTGGGGAGGAGTAATGGGAAAAAGGGGAGGGGGCTGAAGAGAGGAAAAACTCATGTCAAAATCTTTTTAGCGCACAAAACTAATTCCGCTCATCTTGGATTTGGTGAGCTGGATAATATTCTGTGCACGGCTCCTAAATGAATTATTAAATGTCAACTCAACATGGCTTAACTAAAAGATCCAATTTAATAACCCAAAGTATCTAAGGTAACAATAACAATTTTACAGGTGGATGTAGAGTTGTCAAGTCAAAGCATTATAGACAAGCTTTGGGGGCTTTCACGTAATCTCCCTCCACATCTCATCTTCTGTCACTAAATACCCACTCTGGAGAGCGTGTTCCATTTCAATAAAGATCATCCCTCCAGTGCCAGCTCCACTGTTCAGATGGAGCCAGCAAACCCTCTTTTTAATTTTTTTTTCTTTCTAAAATAGAAAGCTAAACAAGATCTCAGTCACAACCACCAAATCTTTATTAATGCATTCCTTGTGCTACTTCTGAATATTAATAAAAATTAATAATTAATTTTGCCGTTGGCATTGCAAGATATACTAGTTTTAATTAGTGTACTGTACTCCTATACAATTAAAAAATAATTGATGTCCACGCTTATTGGCGGTGTCTGTGATCTTCTTTTCTGTTGTTGTCAACAAATGCCTTAAAAAACAAGTTCAAGAATGTTGTGCTGTCCGCTTGATTTACACACCCAAAGTAACAGGCAAATCTTTTATGATGAAACAGAACAGTTTTCTGTTTAAATTATACACAAGTATATTAACTAGAAAGAGAAAATTAAAAGCTGATGGCTACAAGGAATAATGGAAAGTCTATAAAAATGCTTTATCTATCAACAAATTTGCCTGGAAAATATCAATGGTTGGCACCATCTCACAGCTGAAACGTGGAGAAGCCATCTTGGATTTGTTATGTCAATTCCATCAAGCATTTAATTCTGATGTCCTCCTTAATCAGCTTTAGTTATTTAAATTCAGCATATCATGTTACTGTTCTACTACATCATTTTAATTGTGCCATGAACTACTTTATTATAGAATGCTAAAGTCTCTCCCTCTGCCTCTTTCTTTTCTTCACAATGCAGGCTGTGAAACTCAAGAGGAAATGCCAATGGTTACAGGGGAAATAGCTTCCTTTGAAAAAATCTGTACCAAAAATTTGACCAGAGAAAAGGTGGTTGCTGTTTCAGAGGGAGATAACTAAAATCACCAAACACATAGGATTCTTGGTTTTATTTCTTAGCATCCTTCTTTTGAGTGTCTTCACTGAACAACCAGAGATATATCTAAAATTGTAAGAGGAAAGCAATTTACCATAGTAGGAGGAGAAGGAAATAAAAGGCAAAGAAGAATTTGAAAGTACAGGGTCTGGATTTTACAGTTTTACTTCTAACTCACTGGTAAGTATTTTTCTTTATTTTTAAAAAATATTTATATATTCCCTTTTGTTGCCCTTGTTGTTTTATTGTTGTAGTCATTATTATTATTGATGTCATTGTTGTTGTTGGATAGGATAGAGAGAAATAGAGAGAGGAGGTGAAGACAGAGAGGTGGAGACACCTGCAGACCTGCTTCACTACTTGTGAAGCAACTCCCCTGCAGGTGGGGAGCCAGGGGCTCGAACCGGGATCCTTACGCCGATCCTTGCACTTGGCACCACTTTTGCTTACCCAGCTACCCTACCACCCGTCTCCCTCACTGGTAAGTACTTTTAAGGCAGAAAATTTACAAACGGAAGCAAATGGTGGTTTTATCAGATTAATGATCTGCTTACCACTTTTAAGTAAAAGAAAACAGTTAATGCTAAAGTATCTAAAAAGCATGGTGTTTGGATTGTCACTCACCACGCTAGAACTTTCACGTGATGTATCATAATTTGAGATTATCCTGGTAGTGCATGTCTTCTTTCTCCACACACCAGCTACAATCCCAGGACCACAAGAGCAAGCACATCCTTTCATTCACCGCTTCAGAATGACTAGCACAGAACTCATATTTTACATATTTTTTTGGTTAGTTCTGATCTATTTTTATTTTCCTTTTTCTCTTGAATCTTTTGAGCTTTTATTTTCCATGCCCATCAAAAGGTGAATGGATAAGTAAGTTGTGGTATAACTATATCATGGTCTATTACTCAGCAATAGAACATAAACCACATGAGTCTCAAAACAACAGGCTGAGCAACGGCGGTCAGTTACAAAAGGAGACACGTTGCATGATTTAATGCACAGGGAGTTCTGGAGCAGGAAGAGCGTTACTGCCTTGACAGAAACCAGAACAAAAACTGGAGATTCCCCAGAAAAGGGCATCAGGGAATGTTCTAGAAATACAGATCTTGGTTGCTGGCAACATGGAGAAATGCATATGTCAAAATTCATTAAACTGTACATTTAAGGTTTGGGCATATATAACTTGTCAAATATACCTTATTAAAAATATGTCTTGTGGAGTGGGGATAGATAACATAATGGTAGCATAATGGTTATGTGAAGAGAATCTCATGCCTGAGGTTCCAAAATTCCAGGTTCAGTCCCCCACACCATTATAAACCAGAGCTGAGTAGTGCTCTGATAAAAAGCCGAAGGAGGAGTAGGAGGAGGAGAAGGAGGAGGAGGAAAAGGAGGAGGAAAAGAAGAAGAAGAAGAAGAA